>NC_079217.1:12042170-12342170 GCF_029633865.1 Lampris incognitus | reverse complement strand
GGAACGTCAGCACAGTAATTCACCAGTCAGGTTAGTTTTAAAGGCCTAACGTGCTGTAGTCTGTGCCTCCGATATGGCTTTTTAACATGAATGATGTTTCAATGCCCGTTAGAGGCGTGGACTGTATTGTAGATACACATACTACAACATGACCTTATTGACAAGTTCACCAAAATCTCCTTGTGATGGTCATGTGTGTTGCCAACATGAGACAAAAGGGTCAGGGGGGTCTTTTTTGACCTAACCCCCCCAAAAAAGAAAGGTCCAGAAAGCTCAACTAAAGTGTATTCAACGAAACCAAGCAGCAGTTAACTTGGGAAGAAAAATATGCTCATAGTCACTAGCATGCTATGTTTTCAACAGTCATTATGTGGCAATCCTTCCACTAAATTACAGGTTTTATTATACTATAGCTAGTAGGTCAGCCATAGTAGGTCAAAGGCTGGCCTGTGTTATGCATCCTGTGCTCAGAATAAAAAGTGTTTTGGGGAGAAAAGACCCACCACTTTTTGTAGCAGCCCTGATATGATGATGATTTGTCATTTTCTCTAGTATTAAATCTAAACAGGCGTCATTGTAATGGCTACATCAGTCATTTATTATCTGCAGCCCTTCAGCACAAAGATAAACGGTCACCTATAGCTTTCCATAATATTGGCACCATAAACTATAGCAGATCAGGGAGTGGATGCAAGTGTAAAAAGAGAAAGACCACCTCCACAAACAGGCAGCAAAGCGTTTACACTGGATCACACACGGCAGTGCCGCAGGTGTTACAGTTAATAGTTAGCATAATGTTAAAATCACCCATGAAAGTTTGCTAATGATCCCTTGCAAGGCTCCGGGCGAGAGAGGAAAACAGGCCGGGCTTGTACTGTGGGAGTCAGTTTGACTGCAGCCCGGGCAAGTCGGGACAAAGCTCGCTCCAGCCGGGCATCTCCTGAGGCCAGAGCTTGCTGCATGCAAGTCGTGATCGTAACCTTCCCCCCCCTGGGTGCCCCAGCCAGCCAGCCAGTCAGGCAGCCAGGCAGCCAGGCAGCCAGCCAGCCAGCCAGGCAGGCAGCCAGCCAGCCAGCCAGGCAGGCAGGCAGCAGGTGGATGGCTGCAGCCACCAGGTTCTCCTCCTCAGAGAGCAAGAAGATAAGACAACTCACCTCTGTAGTGGAAGTCACAGGGTCTAATCTCTTTCACATTCTTTGTTAAAAGCCGAAGTAGGAAACACATAGGAAAACAATTTGTTTTTTGTTTTGTTTTTTTTGTGTGTGGATGTGACACTTGTTCTAAAACATCCCATCTAGCTTCTTCTGAGGAGGGTATTGCGAGATAACTGAAGTATCTCACGAGTATTTCATGCAACGATACCCATCGCTTAATCGGTGGCATTTGACTCATTGTAAGAAAATGAACACATCCTGAGGAAGCGTGGGTTACATGTGTTTCTCACCTTTTGCGTACAGAATGAGGTCATAGATCACAATGAGGCATGATGGCATGTCACACAACAGCATACTGCAAACCTTGGGGGTTTCTATTTTTGTGTTTCTGACTCTACCTAAGAATTTTATTTTTTTTGTTTTTTGTTGTTGTTGATATACTTTATTAATCCCCGTGGGGAAATTACACTCTGCATTAAACCCATCCTAGCTGTGTAGCTAGGAGCAGTGGGCAGCCGCCGTGCAGCGCCCGGGGACCAACGCCGGTTCTTCTTTCCATTGCCTTGGTCAGGGGCACAGACAGCAGTATTAACCCTAACGTGCACATGTTTCTGATGTGTAGAATTTACACAGTGTTTTCCAAAACCAATAACCCAGGTACAGACAGCTGATGTGTCAAAGGAAGAGCCAACATAAAGTGTCTCAGTAAGGTGTCGGGCCACCAGGAGCCTCCAGAACAGCTTCAATGCTCCTTGTCTTAGATTCTAGTCAAGTCAAGTCAGTTTTATTTGTATAGCCCAATAACACAAATTACAAATTTGCTTCAGTGGGCTTTACAGCAACACAACATCCCGTCCTTAGATCCTCACATCAGATAAGGAACAACTCCCTAAAAAAAGCCTTTAACAGGGAGAAAAAATAGGAAGAAACCTCAGGGAGAGCAACAGAGGAGGGATGTCTCTCCCGAGACGGACAACGTGCAATGGATGTTGTGTTTACACCATTTACACAGTACAGCATTGAAAGAGGATAACAGAATTACAATGGAATTATAAAATGTATGAAGAATATGATGCGCGGGATGCCAAGCAGGGTCCAGACGCCACCAGAACAGCCCAGGACCCGAGCCCCGCAACCAGCATCATCATAACCCCCCCCCCTAAAAAAAACCCAAAAAAAACAGGATGACAAAAATTATATGGATTTATAAGATATATAAAAAGAAAATATGATGAGGGGAATGCCAAGCAGCGTCCAGGTGGAAACCACCGTCACCACGGAAACCTGGGAGGAGGACCGACTGCATGTGCGCACAAGGGGGACTCGCATCACACCATCCACAGACAGAAAAAGAGAAGGGAGAAGACATCATTCAGAGAGAGAGAAAAGACATGTGAGAGAACAGTTTGCAATAGTCATTAGTCATAATCAGTTAAGTCATCAATTAGTCATAATCTATACACTATAATCTCATCGGCAGAACAGTGGTCGGTAAATTCATTGAGACAGAAAACCGACCCACCATGCTGTACAGGTGGTGAAGCACTCGACTTAAAGGCAACTAATTGTAAGCTAAGGCAAAAAGATGAGTTTGAAGTTTGGATTTAAAGGACTCGACTGACTGTGATTGTCTGACGGCAGCAGGCAGGTTATTCCACAGGTTATTCCTTGGATTCTACAAGTCTCTGAACTCTACTGGAGGGACAGACACCATTCCTCCAAAAGATATTCCCTCATCTGGTGTTTTGATGATGATGGTGGAGAGCGCTGTCTCACACGTCGGTCCAACATCTCCCATAGGTGTTCAGTTGGGTTGAGATCCAGTGACCGTGAAGGCCAGAGCATATGATTTACATAATTTTCATCCTCATCAAACCATTCGGTGACCCCCTCGTGACCTGTGGATGGGGGCATTGTCATCCTGGAAGAGACCACTCCCATCAGGATAGAAATGTCTCATCACAGGATAAAGGCGATCACTCAGAGTGACGTTGTACTGATTTGCAGTGACCCTTCCTCTAAGGGGACAGGTAGACCCAAACCATGCCAGGAAATTGCCCCCCCCCCAGCATAACAGAGCCCCTGCACCCCCTCACTGTAGGGGTCAAGTGTTCAGCTTTTTCCTTTAATTTGTCACCCATCTGTATATTCCTGCTAATTTGTTGTTGTTTTTCTGCTTTTGGGCGGCGTGCTTATTCCACATCTCCGAGCTTTTAGCTGAGGAGCAACAACAAGGGAAGTGATTTTAATAATTTCCTACAAAAATAGGGGGACACAAAGCATCTGGCTGCTCTTTAGGAAATAAGACTAGAAACCATTTGTGCTCTCTTTCACATCATGACAACAGATGCAATCGGAGTGACATGTTTTGCTGGCTCACATGTTGGGCCCGCCTACGTATGAATGCACCAAGCTAATTTCACACGCTGTTTCCAAGACAACGATAAGTTAGACCTTCAAAGCAACCTTCAAATATCTCTATGGTCTTACCAAAAAAGTTTTTTTTTTTTAAAAATGACATTTTTGTATTTGTATATTAGGTATTACGACCAGAACCTTATGAAAACACTGAATATTTGCACTTTATATGAAAATGTGGGAGATTTGATGATTTCAGTGTTGAACTTTGCATGTTCCTTCTCTGTGTGGTGCGATAAACGAGGATGGGGTGGTGAAATGAGACGAGATCTGCTTAAAACAGACCTGTTTGATGGTGAGGCATGCTGCGTTTTTGTAGTGTAAAATTCTTTACTTAATCTGGCCTACAGTTCTCTCGATGTAGGGTTTCAAAGCTATGTTAAAGTGATTCAACCCCAGTCTTAGTTCCCATTTGGTTTGTTGTTGTTGTCAGCATTCAAGTTCTCTATGTTCCCAAACTCACTTCTTTTCAATAGTGAGGGATGGTACCATTTCTGATATACATTCGGACTCATGCACACCTCTCCTAAAGATGAGCGCATATTTCAAAATGTGTTGGAGGAGCAGAAAGCTTCTACGCTTGATAAAGTGCACTGCAATCAGCAGAGCAGATCTTCAGGGGAACCACAGATTCAAGTCGGCTAAGCTTACTATGTAAATTGCTTTCACACTATCATTGCACATTCACTTGTAGGTCCTTGTGCATGGTGTTACACTAAGATCATCTGGATACTCACAAATAAATATGCCTTTACAGTTGTGTTGGAAAGAGAGAGGGCATTTGAATTATGTGCATTTCTGCTCATATATAGGTTTGTGGCACAACAGCAGGCTCGCATGGACATGAGCTTCCCATGTGCTTCATCCATCCATCCATTGTTTGAACCGCTTATCCTGCTGTCAGGGTCATAGGGATGCTGGAGCCTATCCCAGCAGTAATTGGGCGGCAGGAGGGGAGACACCCTGGACAGGCCGCCAGGCCATCACAGGGCCCACACAAACACACACACGCATTCATACCAAGGGACAATTTAGTACAGCCGATTCACCTGACCTACAGGTCTTTGGACTGTGGGAGGAAACCGGAGCCCCCAGAGGAAACCCACACAGACACGAAGAACATGCAAACTCCACACAGAGGACGACCCGGGATGACCCACCAAGGTTGGACTACCACGGGGCTTGAACCCAGGACCTTCTTGCTGTGAGGCGACCGCGCTAACCACTGCGTCACCGTGCTGCCCCCATATGCTTCATCCCCATGCCAGTCCAGCTGATGGGTTGTCAGACGCTCATTTGGACTTAAAAGTTAAAGTTTATAAGATCATTGGTTTTGTTGAATTTACTGACACGTGTGGCGAAACCTGGTCATTTGTTGAGGCCCTTTGTGAGTTGTTCCCCCCCCCCCACACCTTTTTCTCCCCAACTCAATTTGGCCAACTACCCCACTCTTCTGAGCCATCCCGGTCACTGTTCCGCCCCCTCTGCTGAGCCGGGGAGGGCTGCAGACTACCACATGCCTCCTCCGATACATGTGGAGTCGCCAGCTGCTTCCTTTCACCTGACAGTGAGACGTTTTGCCAGGGGGACGTAGCGCGTGGGACGATCACGCTGTCCCCCCCCCCCCAGTTCCCCCTCCCCCCGCAAACAGGCACCCGCGACCGACCAGAGGAGGCACTAGTGCAGCGACCAGGACACATACCCACATCCGACTTCCCACCCGCAGACACGGACATTGGGGCTGTAGGAACGCCCGACCAAGCCGGAGGTAACACGGGGATTTGAACCGCCGATCTCCGTGTTGGTAGTTAATGGAACAGACCGCTATGCTACCCGGACGCCCCTTATGAGTTTGTTTCGCCATATCTGCCCACCATCCAAAGCTTAGTTTCTTATTTAAACTTGCCACTTCTTGCCGTCCTCATCTGCTTTTTTGGATTTCACGCTGAGGACGCGTTGTATACGGTCTCCTGAGAAAGTTCTAGCCGACACCTATGAAAAAAGTGGATTTTGAATTTTTTGCAAATTGATTTGATTTGATATACTGTATTGTTCCCTGTAGGGAAATTCAGCTCTGCTTTTAACCCATCCTAGCTGTGTAGCTAGGAGCAGTGGGCAGCCGCCGTGCAGCGCCCGGGGACCAACTCCAGCTCGTCTCGCCATGCCTCGGTCAGGGGCACAGACAGGAGTATTAACCCTAACACACGTCTTTTTGATGGTGGGGGAAACCGGAGGACCTGGAGAAAACCCACCACAGACACGGAGAGAACATGCAAACTCCACACAGGATGACCTGAGATGACCCCCAAGATTGGACAACCGCAGGAGTCGAACCCAGGGCCTTCTTGCTGTGAGGCAACAGCGCTAACCACTGCGCCACCACAATTGTGCCATTGATGGGAAGTATCAAAGTAACAGTTGTTTGCATGTAAATCTTTGTGTGCAGGGCATGAGGACCTTTTGTTCATCTTTGACTATAACTCGAAGTTGTGTTACAGTGACGTTACATTGATATTTTAATAGGTTAAGCAAAATAATCCCCCGTAAGTTCAGTGACAGCGCACGTGTCCCCGTTTGGACTTAATGGACAGACAGAGTGGATGGAGACTCTGTGTGTGTGTGTGTGTGGGGGGGGGTATTTGGGGGGAGGGGCGGCAGGGGTCACAGAGTATACCTTTAAATCAGGCTATTTCAAAAACAATAGATCCTTGCATGAATTATGTTGCAGGACAAGTGTAAAAATTTTGTGACTCCCTGATCCTCCATTCTTGAATTTTTATCTGACTTCCTGCCGTGATTTCCTCTCGCGGGTCAAACATAATTTCCTACTTCGCGATCGGTCTGAAACATTTCACATGTTCCAGCCAAGATATCACTTAAGAGAAAGTCAAGACATTTCTGAGAATGAATTGGAGGAAATGACCGGCCGGTTTACTCACCGTGTCGTTTATTCAATAACAGCTCCACTTCTTTCCTTCTTTTTGCCCCTAGGTTAAACACTAGTGGTTGTTTTGTTTTGCTTTTTTTTTTCTACCGTCTTGAGTGGCAATGGATTTACCTTGGTTATGTAAAAGTAAGCATTTAAAAGCATTCTGTGGAAGGTATTCAAGTCGCTCCCGCCTCCTTCCCCTGCTGAAAACAAAGGCTGATCTGGCCCCCGGCCCCTGACTTGTTGGGACAGCTGCTCAGATGATCTGGGCTCGCTGCAGGTTCCATGATTCATTCTCTGAGTCAACATGGAGAACTCGAGCTTCGACCACACTGGAGACGGGATCCGCGGGCAGATTTGTGAATTTGAGTGTCTCCGTTTTACTTATACAAAACAAACAGTTGGCGAGGAGGCCTCACACGAGGGCCACCGGTCAGCGTGCGGCGCGAGGACAACGGAAAGGATGCCGAGTGTGCGATCCAATGAAAATGTGAGGAACTGCGTTTGTGTGGAAACGCTGCAGTGTCGGGAGATGTTTAGAAATAAACAAAAGCACAACCTGGCTCAGCATGGGAAATAGTTCCTTAAAAAAAAAACACCCCTCTGTTTTTTTTTTTGGGGGGGGTTTGTTTTGTGTGTGTGTGTTCAGTGAATACTCTCTTGCACTCTGGCAGAAACGAACCGTGAAGTGGTATTGATTGTTTTGTGATGTTTGGTTCCATCTCTATGGCTGTGAGGCAGATTTTGATAGTTCTTTGTTATCAGATTGGGTTTCTAAATTACCTTTCTGCGCTGTCGGAGAAATATGTGGCTGTAAGGAATTTTCTCCCGTGCTCGATAGAGAAATAAACATCAGGCTAGTCACGTTGTCGGGAGAGCTCCAACGAAACCTCAACAACCGCCGCAACCTACAGTGAAGAAGAGTGCCGGCAGCTGAGGCATCAGTTAATAGAGACATGGGCAGACACACAGACAGAAACAGACAGACAGATAGATAGATTAGATAAGACAGATAGATGGATAGAGACAGACAGACAGACAGACAGATAGATAATAGACACAGATAGATAGATAGATAGATAGATAGATAGATAGATAGATAGATAGATAGATAGATAGATAGATAGATAGATAGATAGAGACAAACAGACAGATAGATAATAGATAGATAGATAGATAGATAGATAGATAGATAGATAGATAGATAGATAGATAGATAGATAGAGACAAACAGACAGATAGATAATAGACACAGATAGATAGATAGATAGATAGATAGATAGATAGATAGATAGATAGATAGATAGATAGATAGATAGATAGATAGATAGATAGATAGATAGATAGATAGATAGAGACAAACAGACAGATAGATAGACATTGCTAGCTAGATAAGGCAGACAGATAGATACGTAGATAGATAGATAGATAGATAGATAGATAGATAGATAGATAGATAGATAGATAGATAGATAGATAGATAGATAGATAGATAGATAGATAGATAGATAGATAGATAGATAAGACAGACAGACAGACAGATAGATTAGGTAAGACAGATAGATAGATAGAGACAGACAGACAGATAGATAGATACAGATATATAGATAGATAAGACAGACAGACAGACAGACAGACAGATAGATAGATACAGATAGATAGATAGATAGATAGATAGATAGATAGATAGATAGATAGATAGATAGATAGATAGATAGATAGATAGATAGATAGATAGATAGATAGATAGAATGGTGGTTAGATTTGTTGATTCACAGGAAGGGGTTCTTGGGTTGCATCCCCGGTGCTGCATTCTTCCCTTGGTGCTCACATGGATTAACTTTTGTGCTCCGTTTTCCTCCCATACTCAACACTCCCCTATAGGATTATAACGGCATATAGAGCGAACAGATGAATTCCCGAACGTGTCTTTATCTCCACTGCCACTTCTGTCCACATTATGGATGCATGATCGCAGCCGGGTACCCTGAATTTGAATTTAGCCAGAGACATTTTCAGATTTGACCTTCCATCTCTCTTTAATGACCTCTAAAAAAGTCAAGCCTCTGCCCTGTTTGTCTGTCTTGTCATGCCTCTTGAATGTGCAGAAAGCATGCAGGCTCCCGCTCCAACCTCCCTACCTTCTTTATGTATTTCAAACATGCAGAAAAAGTAAATATGCAGTGTATGTTTGCTTTTTTAGGTTTTGATTTTATATATATATAAAACTGTTTTTAAAAGAATCACTCAACGGTAGGGAAAGTGCTCAACAAATGAGCAAAATAATCCAGTGACTCAAGTAAATTCTTCATGAGACAGTACAAGCCTGTTTCATGCCATATATATATATATATATATATATATATATGTATATATACACATCCATCCATTACCTTAACCGCTTATCCTGCTCTCAGGGTCGTGGGGATGCTGGAGCCTATTCCAGCAGTCATTGGGCGGCATGCGGGGAGACACCCTGGACAGGCCGCCAGGCCATCACAGGGCCCACACACACACATTCATTCCTCGGGACAATTTAGTATGGCCAATTCACCTGACGTACATGTCTTTGGACTGTGGGAGGAAACCAGAGCACCTGGAGGAAACCCACCTAGACACCCATGCAAACTCCACAAAGAGAACAACCCGGGACGACCCACAAAGTTGGACTACCCCAAGGCTTGAACCCAGGACCTTCTTGCTGTGAGGCAACCGCGCTAACCACTGCGCCACCGTGCCGTCCATATATATATATATATATATATATATATATATATATATATATATATATATATATATATATATATATATATATATACATACATACATACATAAATACACAGCGTTTTTTTCCCCGGAAACCATCACTGGTAAGTAAATTCCTTATGACAAGGTAGTAAATGGTTTGTTCTTTCCTGAGTAGCTTTATTGACAATTGATGATTGCTTATGGCATGAAACAGGTTTGTACTGTCTCATAAAGAATTTACTTGACTCACTGGTTTATTTTTTTCTCCCTACTGTTGAGTGTTTCTTTTAACAAAGTTATATATATATATATATATATATATATATATGAAGCTCAAATCAACAAAGTCTAAATGACTTGACTTTTGTGACCAGCCCGTCTGTATGCATGTCGATGTAGTTCACCTTGCTCCTCACAATGCACGGCAACATAACATACACAGCATTTAGCATATCGTGCCCATTGGGGTTGCTAAGAAGAAGAGGAGAAAGCCACTTTATTTGACATTCTCTTCTTACACTGAATTGTGATCCTGTGATCATTTATTATTTATTGTGGTACTGTCCTATCTCTGTGATCTAATGAAGGTACATATTGGTTCTCTATTTTCCTTTTCACATCCACATTGTGACCACACTGACCAACACATCCTCTTTATTTATCTATCAGCTGTTTTACCTTCACTTTAGAAAGCCACTGTATTTTGTCATTGTGCGGTTACAATGAATGTGTTCTCTGCATTTAACCCATCCTATTGTATAGGAGCAGTGGGCAGCTGCAGCGCCTGGGGACCAACTCCAGTTCTTCTTTCCAATGTCTTGCTCAGGGGCACAGACAGCAGCATTAATCCTAACATGCATGTCTTTTTGATGGTGGGAGGAAACCGGAGCACCCGAAGGAAACCCATGGGGAGAACATACAAACTCTACACAGAAAGGACCTGGGATGGCCTGGGGTTTGAACCCAGGACCTTCTTGCTGTGAGGCAACAGTGCTGACCACTGGGCCACCGTGTTGCCCGTATTACACATACGAAAATAAATTTAGTACACAAATGAAAAGGTATATTCCTCAAGAGGAACAAGATATTCCTTAAGAGGAACCGCTCCCTTACCCATTGGACGTTGTGCACATGATGTGCATGACGAGGTGGTAAATGGTATGTCCTTTCCTGAGTGGCTTTATTGACAGCTGATGATTGCTTATGGCATGAAACAGGCTTGTACTGTCTCATAAATAACTTGACTTATATATATATATATATATATATATATATATATATACACTACCGTTCAAAAGTTTGGGATCACCCAAACAATTTCGTGTTTTCCATGAAAAGTCACACTTATTCACCACCATATGTTGTGAAATGAATAGAAAATAGAGTCAAGACATTGACAAGGTTAGAAATAATGATTTGTATTTGAAATAAGATTTTTTTTACATCAAACTTTGCTTTCGTCAAAGAATCCTCCATTTGCAGCAATTACAGCATTGCAGACCTTTGGCATTCTAGCTGTTAATTTGTTGAGGTAATCTGGAGAAATTGCACCCCACGCTTCCAGAAGCAGCTCCCACAAGTTGGATTGGTTGGATGGGCACTTCTTTGAGCAGATTGAGTTTCTGGAGCATCACATTTGTGGGGTCAATTAAACGCTCAAAATGGCCAGAAAAAGAGAACTTTCATCTGAAACTCGACAGTCTATTCTTGTTCTTAGAAATGAAGGCTATTCCATGCGAGAAATTGCTAAGAAATTGAAGATTTCCTACACCGGTGTGTACTACTCCCTTCAGAGGACAGCACAAACAGGCTCTAACAGGTACTATTTAATGAAGATGCCAGTTGGGGACCTGTGAGGCGTCTGTTTCTCAAACTAGAGACTCTAATGTACTTATATTCTTGCTCAGTTGTGCAACGCGGCCTCCCACTTCTTTTTCTACTCTGGTTAGAGCCTGTTTGTGCTGTCCTCTGAAGGGAGTAGTACACACCGGAGTAGTACACCCACAAATGTGATGCTCCAGAAACTCAATCTGCTCAAAGAAGTGCCCATCCAACCAATCCAACTTGTGGGAGCTGCTTCTGGAAGCGTGGGGTGCAATTTCTCCAGATTACCTCAACAAATTAACAGCTAGAATGCCAAAGGTCTGCAATGCTGTAATTGCTGCAAATGGAGGATTCTTTGACGAAAGCAAAGTTTGATGTAAAAAAAATCTTATTTCAAATACAAATCATTATTTCTAACCTTGTCAATGTCTTGACTCTATTTTCTATTCATTTCACAACATATGGTGGTGAATAAGTGTGACTTTTCATGGAAAACACAAAATTGTTTGGGTGATCCCAAACTTTTGAACGGTAGTGTATATATATATATGATAATAATAATACATTTTATTTGTGCCTTTCAGAGCACTCAAGCACACCTTACAGAACACAGTAAAAAACAAGCAGCACTGTATCAGACAGCATAAAATCAAAACAAAGCAGGGTAGACAATACAAAGTTAACACAAGAGATCAGTATAAAATCATCATGTGCACAAAACTCAGTGAAGCGTGGATCAGACTGACCACGCCAGTTTGATAAGGTGCGTTTTGAGATGGGATGTGAAGGTTGAAAGAGAGTCGGTGTTAATGTCTTGTGGGAGAAGAACCATAGGTGGGGGGCAGAATGACTGGAGGCTCTAGACCCCATGGTAGTCCAGCGGGCTGATGGTGTAGTGAGTTGGAGAGCAGAAGAGGATCTAAGAGTGCGGGAGGGCGTGTGGATATGAAGGAGTTCGGAAAGATGTGAAGGAGCTAGGTTATTAAGGGGCTTAAAGGTGAGGAGCAGGATCTTGAAGTCGATACGGTATCTAACAGGGAGCCAGTGGAGTTGCTGAAGAACAGGGGTGATGTGATCTATGGAAGGAGTTCTGGTAATGACACGGGCAGCTGAATTCTGGACCAACTGAAGTTTATGAAGACACTTGAGGGGAAGACTAACGAGGACAGAATCACAGTAGTCAATACGGGATGTAACCAGGGTGTGAGTGAGTATGGTGGCGCCGTTAGGTGTAAGTGACGGGCGAAGACGATTAATATTGCGTAGGTGGAAGTGTGCAGACTGAGTAACATTGCTGATGTGAGCTTCGAAAGATCAAGGCCAAGTCCTTACCAAGGCTGAGTCTGTATCACAGTAGCCTGGGTTTGAATCCGGCCTGCTGCACGCCATCCTCTCCCTCCCCCTGCCTTCCCCGTCTCTCTACTGTCAAAGTGGATAATGCAAAAAAAAAAAAAAACCTTTAAACTTGCGTTCATTAAACATCAACTGAGACATGACTCATCTCAAACCTGCTCTCTGTGTTGTGAGAGGCACACTTCTATTTTCATGAGTAATCTGAGACCAGACACACTGAAGACTCCCGTCACACCTGTGTGGCGATGGAGAGGCCAAAGGTTCCTGGCGGGTGAAATCTGGTTCACGCTGGTTCTCTTCTGTGCCAAAGACCGAGCCAACAACCTTTCTTTCTTTCGGCACCTCCCTTACCAGTCCGTCCTGGGGAACGTGTGGGCCGGCGAGGATTAATGATGCCGTACCCAGAGTTTTGTCACGGCCACGCCTCGCCTTTATGCACCATGGCGAGGCAAACGATGGCTAATATACACTCTCGAGACGACAGAAGCGTCTCTAGCCGGTGTAAACATTATTGTTTTGCGTTTTAGGGTAAGTGACTCATGCTTCCCGTTGAATACTCATTCATTGAGTTTCTAGAATAGTAAGGCGTGTCCTTCTGCTGACAGTACACATATTTCAGCTAACAGCCAGCCGTGTCCAAGTGATGCCTATTTTTAATTTTTGTTTTTGGTTGTTGTTGTTGTTTTTGTAGCTATTTAGGTCTCCGAAAGTTCAAGTCCTTCTAAAAAAAGCAAGATCTGAAATGCTGCTGTCCTGCAGCCCCGTGGCTTGCTGTCAGAAGGCAACCCCTGCTGCAGGGAAAGTCTGCGTGTCACCGGCCGAGCTGAACTGAGCTGTCTTTGTGTGTGTGTGTGTGTGTGTGTGTGTGCGTTAGAGCGCACACTATGGGGAGTCAGCATGCAGGCCCACTTCACGTGGTTCTGAAGGTGAAGGGCTATTAGGGGAAAGGTGAGTACGGGACCGCTGCTGTCGGTTACTGAGTAACCCGGGGCTCTCTCCTGTCCCTTTAGGGCCTCTGCCGCCGTTTCAGCTAACACAGCACCCGCCTCCATCACATCCACAGGACTGTATTTCCTCGTCTGTAGTTTTCGTCTCCTTGACGGTAAACAAATGACAACGTCGTTGAAGCGGCACTTGAACGTTACAGCCCTGCGAGGCGGACTGGGAATCGGGGCCGGCTGAACAAAACTGACTCGAGTACTTCGGTAATCTCACATTTAAGCGGGGGGTCGAGCCCGGCGCTAACTCTAGCTTCCTGCCCTTTATGTTATCACCTTCACGTTGTCTCGGGCTACAGCCGGTGAGGATGTCGCCGCCTTTGACCGTGCAGCTCTTACGTCTGGGACATCTCAACAGTACAGCGTCATCGCGTCGCCTTCCCTTGTACGCTAGCGTCGAAACGGCGGGGTAGGTGAGGCAGCCGTGGTTTGCGCCTACGGTCTTGGTGTTTACCGTCCCTGAACGGAGAGGAGCGCGGACACATGAGAGTAGTGAGACCGGCTCTATGGCCATGACCACTGGGAATAGCACAACCTCTGGCCCTGTTTGTCTCCTCCCCCACCCATGCACACACATGTACACACACATGCACACATCACGGTCCTGCCCTTTTTGTGTCAGGATGGAAGTCACAAGACTTTGCTTCGAGTGAACGCTGGGGAGGGCCCGATCTGGATCAATGAGGGGGAAGACAGTGCTTCTTGTTGTAATAATTGACAGCATGTTGGATTACTCATAGTAACATTAGTCACGTTGGCTCTCTGACATGTTCTCCCTTCTCTCTCGGTGTGAACAGGTCCGACTGTCTCGCGGGCTTGTGTCGTCTGTTTTCTTGTGGCAAATCTGATAACCTTTCAGATCCTTTACAGAAAACTGAATGCCGCGCAGTTCAACGACATTAATCAAAAAATCTTGTCTTGTTTCAGTGGCTGCAGGTATGCAGCAGACCCCCCCCCCGCCCACTCGTAACGTAAACCTTCACGGCTAACGCAGTGCAAACAAGCACACAAGTAGCAGCAGGAATGAATACGATTGGTTGGGAAAATGTGACTGATCTCATCATTGGACAGCATGGCGGCCCAGTGGTTAGCGCTGTTGCCTCACAGCAAGAAGGTCCTGGGTTCGAACCCCGGGCCGTCCCAGGTCCTTCCTGTGTGTGGAGTTTGTATGTTGTCCCCGTTGTCTGCGTGGGTTTCCTCTGGGCACTCCGGTTTCCTCCCACCATCAAAACAGACATGCGTGTTAGGGTTAATACTCCTGTCTGTGCCCTTGAGCAAGGCAATGGAAAGAAGAACTGGAGTCGGTCCCCGGGTGCCGCATAACGGCTGCCCACTGCTCCTAGCTGCACAGCTAGGATGGGTTAAATGCAGAGTAAATTTCAACCGCACAATGACAACATGATTAATAAACAGTATTCTATTCTATTCTATTCTATTAAGTGACACAATTTGGAATTTACTGATCTTGTTTTTGTTTGCTCCAGAAATCTGAACCAAGTGTTAATCTGAACAAAGCAAACACATTTATGCAGGAGGAAAAGCTTGCACAACGAAGGTATGACAGCCAAACACTAAAGTGTGCGAGCGTCCCGGGGCCACGTCATAGGGCCCGACCTCTTTCTACAGATTTAGGGGGCAAGGCAGCTCCATCATTGGCTAATCGCTTGGCGGCAAGAGGCCAGTCCTCTTCTCCACGTTTCTCTCGGTCCTGCAAACTAACCAAACATTGCGGCGTCAACGTCCCTGGCGTGTTGTGTTACTCGGACCACCAGGCCATGCGTCCGGTCGGTATGTCTCCTCTGTGGCGGTGCCAGATGGATGCGCGTTGACAACCTCGTCTTATGTGTTGATGTGTATGTGTGGAAGCAATTCACGGGCCACCAAAGTCCGAGTCTTGAGACAAATGTAAAGCGGGTTCCCTGAACCGCGCCCAAGAGCATCGACAGCGTTGCGGACCATGTCGGCGGGCACATCAAGAGAATGAATTACCCTGAATTCCTGTTTCAGGTCAGTGCACATCTGTGTCCTTCTTTCTGCACTGATGCATACACGGTGCAATAAAACTGAGCCAAATTGGTTTGACAAGAGATAACCTTTCCAGATAATAAGGCGGCGTACAGATAATTACGAAGATGGTTAATAGACGGTTAGATAGGAGAAGCAACTCAAGTGTACCCTACAACAAGTGTACAATGCACAGCGTGCACATTACATAAGCACTGCCTTTATTCCAGTGGGCTTCGTAAGGGATGGCTGGATGCTGAGAGACAGCCAATGACTGGCTGGCAAAACAATAGCCCCCCCCCCCAAAAAAATGGCTGAGGTGATGAATTCCGGGGGTAAAAAAAAGCCATCTAGGAGCACTGACTAACAAAAGGTGAACACGGGTGAGACTATGAGTGATTGTAGTGGGTGGGGTGGGCTGGGCTGGGCTGGGGGGGTAGATAATTACAGCTTCTTTTAACTTCCCAATAAAAGATTGTTTTGCTGTCTGTTTTAACCAACCGGCGTACAGAATGCATCATTCTGTGTCTTGACAGTACGGCACAATAAAACACCTTGTGAAATAATACTATCTAATCTGAACGGATTACAGGTTAAAACTGTGCCCCTCTCAAGTGTCCACTCTGTGACAGACCTGCACAAAGTCCATTAAGACATTATTGATTTTCTAACAACTTTCTATCTTACAGTGCATTATCGCGGCACTGCACAGTGTAGAAAGATAAAAAACGGTGGGCAAAGAGAGCCTTCGTTGCTTGTTGTTGTCGGGGGGGGGGGGATAACCAGAGGAACACACAAGTAGTGATGGGTTGTCTTATCATCCTCGCATGCGGCCTCACATGAATAGATGTTGGAGGACTTGGGTACAAGGCCCTTTGTCTGCCAGATCCTGCCTTGCTGAGATCATGTCACTGAAAATCAATCTGAATCCGGGGGGCGCTTTTCCACAGCGAGCCCGCTGAGCCATCTCTGCGCTTTTAGGAAATCCGAAACAAAGCGATTTTCAGCACAAGTTTGACATTGTCGTTGTCAGTGATCCATTTCTGCAGGCACACAGGTAATTGCACATATTTTGAGGAGTAGCGTGAGCCACAGGACAGTACACTCCCCACTCAGAGCAACAACATTAGTATATATAAACTGAAGTTTTCCGCAATCAAAAAATTCTGGTGTTGTCCCTGCAAACAGACCACACATCAACTACAGACAGAAAATTGTATAATTTTTTCCCCCCCTTAACAACCGGTGACGGGGCAAAAGTGAGCAACCAGCTCAAGATGTATGCCATAGAAAAATGCAATTTCCTCAGTGCAAGTCATTTACAATGCAAGCTTTCCACTGCGGCAGAGGACGTAACACAGCAGGTCGCCACCCGGGGACATTTAGCGCACCGGCAACTCTAAGCAAGGCAAAGAACTCATTAATGCTGCAATTATCCTTTAACCTAAATTCCTACCGGTCTCTTGCTTGAACAGGCAAACACCCGGCGACTGCTGTCATATGGAGTGGATGATTGGGTGAATGTTTGCCACCTCGGTCACCACCGCCTGCCTTTAAGTGACTTTATCAGCTTTCGCATTTGCTGCCTCATTGATACTATGGCCACCTGTGTCACTGACTGGAGAAACCTCTCCTGTGCTGGGGGGGTTGCATCCCCACATGTGGCTGTATATGTTCAGGTGGCGGTGTTACAGAATTTCTGAACTCCCCAGCACAATCTGACCCCCCTTGGTGTGAGGCTAGGATAGGTTAGACTAACCGTAACCCCTAACCCCAACCCCTCCAACCCTAACCCCTTAACCCCCTAACCTCCCCAATCCTAACCAGTTCACGCCAAGGAGAGTCAGATTCTGCGGGGGAGTCGGAAAAGTCTACAACACCGGCCGCAGTATGTATACTTTTGCTGCTATCGAGGCGCACATAGGAAGACAAAGTGAGATGCTGTAATAGTGAGGAGAGGCCAACAGGCCATTAGCTACACAGACGCCACAGCTTTTTTTGGAGTAAGACATATCCATCTTCTTCAAGAACTCAACAATTTCAAGACTTCACCTCAACAAGAATGTTGAGGTGAAATAAAAAGAAAGTTACTACGAGGACTCTGACTTCTTGATATTGTGGCTTTTAAGCCAAACGAGTGTGGAAGGAAATAGAGAGAGGGCTGGTCTATTCAAGGGACTTGAGTGTCTTCCAGATGCTGAACTTTGTGGTATTCGGTTTGCTCTCTGGACTCAATGTCCTGGCCAGGGATATCGCTGCGACATCCGGCAGGCCGGGGAAATCCTGGGAGTACTACCAAGTCTGGCAGAGCCGTCCCAAATCAGGCCTAGCTATCCAGAAGCATGATGTCATGGCAGAGATGGATTACTGCTCTTATGAACAGAAACCACAGCGGTATCTAAGATCAAGACCAACTTATCTGAATCGTTTTACAGCCGATTTATTGAGGATGGATGCTGTCAAAGGCTCAGTACTATGACGAACTGTATAACCGAACGGCGTTTACTTTTGAGTCGGGAGAGCCGAGTTGGGCAAATATAACTACGTAGGAGAAGAAATATGAGAAGATTCACACCATTTTAAAATTTACTGGGTTTTTATTTTTTATTTTTTACTTCGGTACCTTTTGACCCAGTACGGGGACCAAAAACGTAACTTTGGTGTCTAACTTGTTTCGTCAGTTATTCCAGCAGGTCTTTTACAAGGTAAATCTAAGATAAATTCAACCAAAATGGTCCTTTTGGATCCAGGCACTCAACACACCTTATAGCGATGGGCAAATGAGTAGGGTAATAGCTAAAGCTCTCTGACCACTGTGTTATCTAGGAGAACAAACCATCTTTATTTAGACAGACAGGCAGGCAGACAGATTGGCAGACAGACAGACGGGCAGATAGATTTCGAAGTAAATGGTTAGTATCATTATGGTTTTTGTCCTTGCATCTCAAACTTGGCAGATGTCAAATGAAAAAGCAAAGCACACATTAAAACACAAGTTACAGCTTTATCTGTTGGATCTCGAAGTGATCTTGGACAGTATGTGTAAATGAATACAGACACCGGTAAAGGCAGAGGGGATCCTTAGTATGAAAAAAACAAAGACAAAAAGGGAAATGAGAGACAAAAGAACATGGAGGGGGGAAAAAAAAGAACAGTTACGTATTTTCTATACGTTCTGTTCTTTTGCTGTTCTGGTTTTCCCCTAGAGATACGGGAAAGAAACAAGGAGTCAGCACGGAGGAGACAGAAAACAAGCGGTGATAACTCTCTCTTTTTGAGGTCATCTTGGTATTCTGCTGCCTCCTTACCAAGCGAAAACTACCCGCCCCTGTGTCCTCAAAAAAAAACCCCAAAATAAAACAAAACAAAAAAACCCAAACATCTTGTATCAATAATTGTATAATTACAGTTATATACATTTGTGTGATCGTACAAATATAAACTCCATGACACTTGTAACCCACAGACTGCACAAGACCAGTATCTGGGCAGGGTTATGGGATAAGCCTGTTAAGCATCCCTCAGGTCAAGAGGGCCCGAACTTGCTGGGGGGATCTGGGGACCAAGTTGTCTGTGTCCTTGTAGCCATTGGCTGGGCTGGTTGCTGCCGTGTACACCTCTCCATAGGCCCGACACACCAGTTCTGTTGACTGACGGAAAATCTGTTCCCTTCAGAAAAATGAATAAAACAACACACTTACAGATTAGTTTCATAAGAAAACAAAACGCAGCAGACCACTGCTCAAGTAGGTCTACAACCTGTCGAGAGGAAAGCACAAACGTGGCGCCGTGGCACAACTGAACACCGACCGATGGTTGAAACAACCCGTTTAGGAGAGTCCTGTGTAAAATATCATTTCAACTGTGGCTTTTTGTTGTTGTCACTGACATTTGTGTGTCCAAGCTGTTGCAAAACAATGTAGACTACTGTGGTGCACACTGCCCCCTATGGGCACATCTGAGACCGAGTGCTACTCGAGCATCAGGGGTCAGCCTCAACTTAGTTTCATCCTGAGAAAAACTGTTTGACCACTGAAACGTCCCATGTTGGATTATATTCACGGACAGATGCACAGGAAACTGTACACTCCACATCTATATCAGGGATGGTCTCCTTCAATTGAGGGTGCTGCATCACCTTCATTGTTGTAAAGTTGGATGATATAAAATGCATCCTAATATTGATCCTGACTGTGGCCGATGCAGAATGCTTCCTGCTTTATTTGAGCGTATGTTTGGGCATTAAACTGAACTAGATTATTTCCAGAACTCTAACTTTCAATGTTATTTATGATAGTGAGACAAAATGTTGACCCTGATCCATTGCCATTGAAAGGGATGGGATTGAGGGAGACTAAATTTGTTGCGTGATTTCTCAGAGGGAAAGATTCCTTTCACGTAAAGATCCTGCAGAATTTAGATACCAACACGACCCCCACAACTGAAACGGATTATTTGAACATAACGGAGCAATGCGATCCAAAGTGCCTCTTGATTCTGGACCACATCTTAAGGGACTGCACTACGACTGGATTGTCCTTTGTAAAGGCAGAGGGGCAGAACAGAGGTGCACCAAGAGAGGTGCAAACATAAATTCTGTTATCTACTCTGGTCTTCACTTTACCATTATAATTTTTGGTGCGGATTTGTCCCTTCTGTTCAGAGAAAAGATGTTTCTATTATTTTTCTTTTTCCTCAGCTGCACATTTTTTTTTACAACACCTGCACAAATTATTGGTTGCATGTATGTGAAGCACGTAGGCTTGATCACAATGCAAACTGAACTACCCTAATCACACTAGAGTATAATGTTGCATTAGGCAAATACAGGCCTGCGGGCCTACTTATTCTGTTACCTGACTGTGTGTAGGACTATGCTTATGCCAAAGAACTGGAACTAGATTTATCCCTCTGCTAAGCGTACAGCGAAGCATTGAGTAGCACACCTGAAGAGCCCTGGGAGAGGACACAAAGACACAACGGGAGCACCTCAGTTCCAGCCTGTTCAGGCTCTTGAGATCTATCTTTTTTTTCCCCTTAATTGGCCCACAGAGGACACACGGGAACAAAGAGCCGTAATGCTGCCTCGAACATGAAATGAAAAACGAAGGGAGCCTGAAAAAAGTCAATTAAACATGTGCTCTGTGACTGTGACCTAATATTGTGTGATTCTGGAGTGCCTGTGGGTGGGGTTTTTTTCTATATGTTTTTTTTTTTTTTTTGTATTTTGTATTTCCCATTTATGTGAGTGAAAGAGCAGATGGAGAGAGATGTAGAAACAGAGAGACAGAGATAGAAAGATAGCTAGAGAGAGAGAGAAGGGTTCAGGGGATGTGAGTGAGAAGTGGACCAGAAGCTAATTAATGGCGTCCTGCCCATCAGTCCCCCCGTGTCCATTAATAGAGAACATTAACCTGAGGTACAGAGAGTGCTCCTCAAGCCTGCTGCACTTCCCAGTAAACGTGACTCACGAAGCGCCCACCCCCGTGTCGCAGATTGAGCTAAAAGCATGTGCATTTTCTGAACAGGAGAACAAATATGCCCAGCCTTAGCAGGCGCCCTCTGAATGTGTCGGCAGGTTTATAAATTTAGAATCAAACCTCACAATGGGTTTAGTGAAGTGTTTTGTTTGGTATGTAGTAATGGCTGCATTGCATCCAAAGAACCTAATGGATATTGGTTATTAGGTCAGTGTCTATTTTTATCACTTGTAGGCCTTTTCCAATACTATGCAATGTGGCGAACATTTCACTTGAGAACCTGCATCTATGCGGTTACTTCCGAAAGACATCCCCGATATGACAGACAGTTACTCACTTGATAGCTGCGCTGAGTAGAAAGTTGAGCTGCGGCATCACAAGGGTGTCAGGTGATGACAAGTACCTATCAAACTGGACCTGTTATGTTGAATGAGAGAGACGGTAGTGAAAAAAATGGTAGTAATAACACGAATATTACCAACATGGATAATGCCAATGTTACCACCAATGTTATTGGTGGTCGTGTGGCTCAGGTCCTAGGCTGCTCCGGGGGCGTCAGGACGCTGGTTGGCATCCTCCTCATCATATTCTTTATACAGCTTATAAATCCATTATAATTCTATTATCCTCTTTCATCGGGAGAGATTCCTCCTCTGTTGCTCTCCCTGAGGGTTCGTCCTATTTTCTCTCCCAGTTAAAGGTTTTTTTGTTCAGGGAGTTGTTCCTTATCCGATGCCAGGGTCTAAGGACAGAATGCTGCATTGCTGTAAAGCCCCCTGAGGAAATTTTGTAATTTCTGATACTGGGCTATACAAATAAAATTGACTTGACATAATGGGAGAAGAAGCAATTAAATATCACTGTCACGTGACAATACGCTGATCACTGTATGAATACTGTAGAGTACGACGTTATTCAGTTGTCTTCTGCTACTGTAAACTAACTACATGACCGCAAGTGTCCCATGAGAGAGACCCACCGGGTCAAGCTCCTGATATGTGAAAACTGGTCTTAAAAAAAAAAGGATTATGATTCTGGTTGTTGCGGAACCCCTGGAGGTGGCAGGGATTGAGTGACTTGCCCAACAACACTTCATCTGAGTGGATGACTGCCAACACAGGGATTGCAACTAGGTCCTCTCAGACCAATATGGCCCCATGCCCTACCACAGATCATACTGTTCCCCAGTGGTATGTTCTATATCGAGGCAAAATCTACTTAGAAATACATGCAATTTTGCTTACCAGTGCAGCTTTCAGAGAAGAGCTATCCATACTGGGGAGGCTGGAGAGCGGGCCCTGGGACATGAGGGGGGGGGGGCAGTGGTTTAGAGTGTGTTTCAAGGTCACAGTGATGGAAAAGCAATGATGATGGAAGAGCAATGATGGGGAACCAGAGCATTAAGTAGCTGAGGTCTCATTCATTTAGGCCTGCAGTGCCGAGGGCTTCTTTTGAAGCTGCCCATCTCCATTTTTTCCTCAGTGGCTGCTGAAATTGAATAGGTGACAGCCCTTTGGGGCCTTGAGGGTAATCCTCCACCTCTGGGACTGAAGTGACTGCTGTAACCTAAATGGTCAGCAAATGTATTGTTGCTCTGGTCAGAACTTGACAGGTGTAGGGACTTTTTTTGTTGTTGTTGTTGTTACAAAACAATTCGGTACTACCTTACAATAACTTTACCCTTATAAAGTATTTGGAAATGGTTTATAATAAGTTTATTAACTAGATAGCAAACACTTTATAAATCATTAATAAACAGTTTTCATACATCAATGCGGGCTCACTATTTGGCAGGATCAAGTTGCTGCTGCTCTTTTCATCTGTCCTGTTAAAGCTCAGATCTTGCTCTTTGCCAGCTATGTAACCAACGAGCTCTGAAGCATAACAGCACAGATAAACGTGGGTCACTGCTGCCTTTGTATCTAATGTGTTATAACAGCTTATTAATGATTTATCAAGTGTTCAAGACCTAATTAACAAACTAATTATAAACCATTCATAAAACCTTTATGAGGGCAGTCTCATTGTAAAGTGGTACCAACATTTTTTTTTTAAATGGCCCAAATTATGACAAGCAATTTTCATGATATGGGAAAAAAGGCAACTTTTATAGAAGAAACACTCAATTTAAAACCCTGTGATTTTAAATGGTCAAAGGGATCATGTAAAAACATTAAATCTACATACATTGGCTGTCTTACAATCATTGTAACAATACCTGTCCTGTACTATCCATCCATCCATCCATCCATCCATCCATCCATCCATCCATTATCTGAACTGCTTATCCTGCTCTCAGGGATGCTGGAGCCTATCCCAACAGTCATTGGACGGCAGGCAGGGAGACACCCTGGACAGGCCGCCAAGCCATCACAGAGCCCACACACACACACACACACACACCTAGGGACAATTTAGTATGGCCGATTCACCTGACCTACATGTCTTTGGGCTGTGGGAGGAAACCGGATCCCCCGGAGGAAACCCACACAGACACGGGGAGAACATGCAAACCACACAGAGGATGACTCGGGACGGCCCCCCCCCCCCCCCCAAGGTTGGACTACCCTGGAGGCTCGAACACAGGACCTTCTTGCTGTGAGGCGACCACACTAACCACCGTGCCACCCTGTCCTGTACTAAATTGGTTATATTTGTTTGATTGTTTATCATCAACTGGACGACAACTGTTGAGTTGAGACTCCCTCAACTGATCAATTAGTCCCAGTTTTCCACTCAAATTGTTAACACACTTCTTATTTAAGCAAAACCCACATGACAAACAGAGTGAGGGGATGAGAACAACTAAGACAGGTAAATAAGACGGGGCCTGAGGAGGGAAGGAAGTGAGAGCACAGAGAGAGAGAGAGAGAGAGAGCTAAATGAGCTGAGCGAGTAGAGCTGTGGCAGTAACAGGGTGTGGTGTGTCCTGACACAACCCGGAGCTCCAAGGCTCGCTTGCTAAAACCACAACTATGGGTCTTAGTCAGCCTTACAGTCGAGTGTGTTAGAAAACGGAGAGGCAGGGGTAGGAAGAAACCTCCCGAGCAGCAGACTGTGAAAGTTGATATATTTCAATAAAGCATAATATGATCTGCCCCCGCTCCACTTATCCCTAATTTGAAAATCGGCGAAGAAATGCTATTATGCTGAAGACGGCTTGGCTCTGTAACAACCATGGCGATAGTTAGTCTAAAGACCAAGGAGGTACTGTAAACAATGGTGCCGGTTCCGTAAAAAAATCTTAAGGAGGCCCTCAGGAGAAGCTTAGGAAAAGACATGTCAGAGAGTAAAGCTGAGGAACATGTTTACACTATCCTGCTTTTTTCAAACTGTCCGTTTTTTTTTTTTCAAGAACGCTATGAAGCCGGGGAAAGTGGGTTAGCCGAACGCTGTGCCTGACCTTCTAAAGTTTAGAAAAATGTCTGCTTCTTTTGGTTTTCGAACCGCGTTTTGTGCAGCCCGACTAATCACAGTGAAGGACGACGTGGGGTTGAGCGCCATGTAGGTCGCTGACGGTTTATAATAGTAATGAGAGTCAGGTCGGAGCTTGATTGTGTGCTCGCTGGTTCAAGTGGGTGGCATTTGTTAACCTAATTCCCAGAGGCTCTGCCCATATAAAGTAAGCACTTTTTTGTCTACAGAGCAAAGTGCCAACATGTCCCGGATTCACATTTCTTTAGTATGACAATCAGCAAATGCGCGAGAGTGTGGGTGGGGGAAGGTGAACCACAGCACTTTCTCTGGCCTCACAGAGGAAACCGTCGCTCTGATGACACCTTGACATTAAAAATGATTTTTCTTGTGATAGGCAGGGTGGGGTTTTTTTCCCTCCTCTGCTGCCACATTGCACAGCGATGCTCAAAAGTTCAACAGCTTCCACTTTGGGACAAAATGTATCCCCATTCCCTTCGCCTCTTCCTTCCTCCTCCGATAAAATCTTCTTCTTCTTGTCGGAGATCATTCCATCTGCCAGCATAATTTGCATTTAGTGTCCGAGTGTAACCAATGATAAGAATTGCTGCTTTGGGGCATCTGGGTAGCGTGGCGGTCTATTCCGTTGCCTACCAACACGGGGATCGCTGGTTCGAATCCCTGTGTTACTTCCAGCTTGGTCAGGCATCCCTAACAAGACACAATTGGCTGTGTCTGTGGGTGGGAGGCCGGGTGTGGGTATGTGTCCTGGTTGCTGCACTAGCGCCTCCTCTGGTTGGTCGGGGCACCTGTTCAGGGGGGAGGGGGGAAATGGGGGAAATGGCGTGATCCTCCTACGCCAGTGTTTCTCCGCATGCGGCTCGTGAGACTTTGTTTTGCACCTCATATAGATCAACTGATAACAATAAGAACATAGCTATAACTTACTTCTATAGGTTCCTGTTTTAGCACATTGAAATGAATTATCCAGCAGATGGCAGCAGACTGAAGATACGTCAAAGAACGTAGGCTACGTAACAGCGTGGGATCATGGGTAGACATATAGCCTATGTGTGTAGCTTTGTATTTGCGAAATGTTTTGCAAGCTCTGTGGCTCTTTGAGGAATGGTCTTACTCATAAGTGGCTCTCCTAAGAAAATTAGTGAGTACCACTGTCTTACGCGCTACGTCCCCCTGGCGAAACTCCTCACTATCAGGTGGCTGGCGACTCCGTATGGATCGGAGGAGGCATGTGGTAGTCTGCAGCCCTCCCCGGATCAGCAGAGGGGGTGGAGCAGCGACCAGGATGGCTCGGAAAATAGGGTTAATTGGCCAAGTATAATTGGGGAGAAAAAGGGGGGAAAAACTCCTGTGTGTGTGTGTGTGTGTGGCTCCAGCATCCCCGTGACCCTGATAGCAGGATAACTGGTTTGGATAATGGATGGATTTACTGTTATATATATATAATTTATTATGCTTTTTAACTTTTATCTTTACCATTTACTGTTGATTTTTCCCTCTTGCACCAACATACCAAAACAAATTCCTTTATGTTCTTGTACTTGGCAATAAATATGATTCTGATTTATCTGCTGTATGCTGACTCTCTTGTATGTCACTTTGGATGAAAGTGTCTGCTAAATGAGTAAATGTATTGGATGTATTGGAGCCAATTATCTATTTTCACACACACACACACACACACACACACACACACACACACACACACACACACACACACACACACACACACACTTTATTGTGGGTTTTACTTAACTGGATGATAAACAAATTAACATTGCCAGGTGAGGACCCTTCCTGAGGGGCAACCCAGACCCGGATATATTTTCTTAGTAGTCAAAGCAGTACAATGTGTGACCTGTTCAGCAGTGTGCTGCTGGACGCAGCTGTAGATGTAACTCAGTCCAGCTCTGGTCAGCACATAAGACGCCTGCTCGTTGATCAGCGTGTCAAGGTGAGCCTCAATCTGGAAGACACATGGGATCAGAGGATTTTAGAGACCAAAACAAGCCCGTGTTGTCGATGAAGAATGCTTATGAGAAAGGAGAGGCACTGCAGTAGTGATAAGAACATTTCAACAGGTGTTCTTGTGGTGCTCGATCACAATGGGTGTGCTGAATATAGGTGGGCTGCGCATTTGAACACAAATAACAGTATCCGACACTGACCACGCTCCTTTCTGTGGCTAAGCAGCGTAACCTTTGGTTCGAACACACATCTCCATGGGTTTCAGTGAAAAGAATCGGAATAATCTAATCATCTTCACAATACCCTGATGCCAGACAATGTAATTACACAATCCAAGCCTTTATAATTCGATTTGTCATGTCCTACTTGCAAAAGGTAAATAACAATGAGTAGATTCAACCAACACAAAACTGCAATTGATTTTAACATAACAGATGCCAACAAAAATCATGCAAACCATTCTTTGAGACTAAGATTCTGTTTAAGTGAATACTCATTTACAATGACCGCCAAAAAAAAAAAGAAAAACTATGTGTTGTAGGTGAAGAGTACCTGGAACTCAAGCATTTCCAGCCTCTTGTCAGTGAACTCAAAGAGAGCCAGTGTAGTCTTCATCACATACAGTGAGTTAACCATGTAGGTCGCCATGTCAGCTGTGCCGAGGTTACTGGCCGACACCGTGCACAGCTGCAGGAGTGGATCCAGGATACAAGACAATACCTGTGAGATGCAGTAGGGCACAGTTAAGTGTTTAATATTTACATATACTGTGGTATGAGGCAGAGTGAAATATTGATCCTTACAATGAGGAGCACAAACTGAAATGGAAAGAAATTGCACACTGAGTTTTAGTCTCCAAATGTAAGTTTCTGTGACTAGTAATGTCTCAGTATATGTAAAATCATCGCATGGTCCTATGAGAACATTAACCAGGGCAGGAAAATATAAAAATATAATCAATATTTTGTCTACCTTTTACAAAGGCCAACAGAAACCAAACTTGAGCAGCAACTATTTAACCAGCAAATTAGACTTTTGAATCAACTATTTTTTTTAATAACTTATCGACCATAGCCAAAGATTCTTTCAGCATTTGACCAATGGCTGGTGCTTATTTAACACCGTGGGTCTTACTCTTAACAAGTGTGTTAACCTGGGCAAAGTCAGCTTGGCGGGCATCCAGAGGAACAACAGAGGAGTCATGCGAGGCCAACACCTCTCGAAGCAGGGACAGGGTCTGGGTGAGGGAGGCTGTAGGACCCAGATCTGGAGGGGGTAGCTCCACCTGCCCAGTGGGGGTAACAGGACAAGGGGGCAGGTTGTGAGGGAAAGGTGAAGTAGACAGAGCAATGGGGGGGAGGGGAAATGATTTTTGCAGGGGTTAGTCACTTCACTCATGTAATCCATCGTCTATACCTGGACAAACAGTCCTTATAGGAGAATCAAATCATTAGCCTTTACTTGAAGCATGTTAGACCTAACATTCAACCTCCAACTGCCTTTCTCTGCCTGTAGCCACTCTGAGCCCGAGATTGTTCAGTCAGCGTATACAGCTTTTTAATGAAAACTGCTTTCATCTCACTGCCCTCTAGAACACACATCACAGAATTGGGCACATCCATTTTGGCCACCTAATAGAGCCGATTAAGAGAAAGCTGTGTTCCCGGTATTAGATGGACCTGGAGCAAAAACCTCGAGGGCCTGTGATTTGATTACCACCACACTAAAGGGATAATTCTTGTTACTGCTATTGATCAGGGCACAGCCTGTGTGTTATGTTAGTGAGCGCCTCCTTGGGCTGAGGTATATTTAGAACACAATTTCAGGATTGGTTGCAGAAGAATTGGGCAATGTGTCGCCACAGTGAGTGGTAGTGAAATTCTGCACCATCAGTTTTTTTTGGGGGGGGGATGCCCCCCCCTTTCTCCCCAATTGTATCTAGCCAATTGCCCCACTCTTCCAAGCCTTCCCAGTCACTGCTCCACCCCCTCTATCGATCTGGGGAGAGGTGCAGACTACCACATGCCTCTTCCGATACATGTGGAGTCACCAGCTGCTTCTTTTCACCTGACAGTAAGGGGCTTCGCCAGGGGTACGTAGCACATGGGAGGATCACGCTATTTCCCCCAGTTCCCCCTCCCCCTGAACAGGCGCCCCAACCGACCAGAGGAGGCGCCAGTGCAGTGACCAGGACATATACCCACATCCGGCTTCCCACCCACAGACATGGCCAATTGTGTCTGTAGGGATGTCCGACCAAGCCAGAGGCATCACGGGGATTCGAACCAGGATCCCCGTGTTAGTAGGCAACGGAATAGACTGCTACACTACCTAGACGCCTGCACCATCATTTAATAGTGTTTGGGGGGGGGGCAAAAAAAAAACAAAGCACAGTGTATCATCCATATCTGAAATGACACACCAGACACAAAGAAAAATCTCAAGAAAGCAAACGTAGTCATGATGCACATCAAGTGGAGAAGGCAAAGGAAAAAAAAAATATATATATACATAATATTGGGGTATATTCAAATAGGCGGCACGGTGGCGCAGTGGTTAGCGCGGTCGCCTCACAGCAAGAAGGTCCTGGGTTCGAGCCCCGGGTTGTCCAACCTAGGGGGGTCGTCCCGGTTCGTCCTCTGTGTGGAGTTTGCATGTGCTCCCCGTGTCTGCGTGGGTTTCCTCCGGGGTCTCCGGTTTCCTCCCACAGTCCAAAGACATGTAGGTCAGGTGAATCGGCCATACTAAATTGTCCCTAGGTATGAATGGGTGTACGTGTGGGCCCTGTGATGGCCTGGCGGCCTGTCCAGGGTGTCTCCCCGCCTGCCGCCCAATGACTGCTAGGATAGGCTCCAGCATCCCAACGACCCTGAGAGCAGGATAAGCAGTTCGGATAATGGATGGATGGTATATTCAAACAACTATCTTAGCATTTCTATACCTTGTCCATGAGTCTGCTTGCATGGAGGCTCAAGCTGTTGAAGAACATCTTTTTACTCAGGATGTGCATTTCTTCAATGGTGATAAGCAAGGTGGCCACACTGGTACCAATGATGGCACTAGACAATTAAAAAATAAAATCCAATGTTGGAAATGTTTCACAGAAGTCATGTAAGAGGCTAACATTACAGAATTCTTTCTATGGTGTGTAAATAAACAATTTGTGATACCTGATGGTGTGGTGGTAGAATTGCAGAAGGTTGGAGAGCTTATAAAGCAGGACGGCGCCTGGCTCAGCCACAATGACCTGTTCTATCCTAACCTGAGGGAGACAACCACAACATTTTGAGCAGATGACTGAAATGTGATACAACAGAGTGTGTACAACATGCACAGCAGTTCAATGGCTCTTTAAGGCTGCGTTCAAGACCTGAAAAAAGTGCTGCCTATATTTTTGTGTCGTTTTCGTTTCGGAAAGGTCTTGCTTTGAGTGCTCTCAATACAACGTAGAGATCTGGCCCCGTTTTGGCACATTTGAGCACTCCACCTTTTTTCAAAATTGAGACAATTTCAATGAACCAATAAGGATGATGGAGGGGCAAGACTAGAGAGGATAGGTAAGCTAAGCTGATGTAGAGCAGAGAGAAGACACGTCAACAAACTATTCCAAAAAAGAACAGCTACAAACACTGACAACAGAAATTCCCGGTTTATACGACATGACATGTGCAGATTATTCTAACAAACAGAGAACAGCATGGAGGAATATTTCCTTTGTTGTGTAACATATCTCATTGCAAAACAACAACCTCCCAGTGTTCAGCACCTGTTTATTACAAAACACTCTTCAGGTGCTCGTCTCAAGCGCTCACACCGATATTGCAGGGTGTCTCTGGTTGGTTGGACACATGGCAAAACAGATGTGCAACAAAATGACACTCTTTAAGACACTTACTTTAAGTGGCCTGCAGACTCCTTCGGTGATGTGCCCCACCACCTCTTGCATGTTCTCTTCAACACCTGAGGTCGGAGCAAGACAGTCCTGATTATTAGGCAACACTTCGTCCCTAATTCACAAAGATTAGACTGCACAAGTGGCAGGTCAAATTCAAGCAAACTGTGCCTCAGCTACAGCAGAAAAGTGCATTGTATTGACTAGAGTATTAATCACAATGAAGTGGTTGTGCAAAAAAAAAAAACTCCAATATTGCACTGCACAGGTAAATTGCGTTATTGTCAGTGCTCTTTGTGCCTTTTTACTAATACAACATGGCCTGCAGCCAATTAGCTCATTAGGCAAAATTGTGCAAATTGGGTGGTGCTACATCTATAAATGTAGCATTGATTAAGCTAATGTACATCCATGATGGCAGATAGGAGAAAAAGTAAGCTCCAGTTTTCTGATATAGATATTGAAAAGTGGAAATTCAAAGTTGGAATTATGGCACAATTACATCACAGGGGACTTATCTTGTACAGAAAGAAATAATACATGGGACACCATGAGCTCTAATGTGTAAACAGCAGAGCAAGCGACTGTTAAAACTAGTCTGAGGTTCTATGCCAATTTAAGCATCTGACTCTGGCCCAGTTAAAGGCACATTTTCATAGATTTAAACTGCGCAGCATTGTTTGTGGGAGCAACAACTGCATTGTGAAATATTTTGATCGTTGGTCAAAAATCCTAATTTGCAAGACTGGATGTCTATTTACAGTGCATCGGAAAGTATTCACACCCCTTCACTTTCCCCACATTTTGTTATGTTACAGCCTTATTCCAAAATGGATTAAATTCCTTTTTTTTTCTCATCAATCTACACACAATACCCCATAATGACAAAGAGAAAAAGGTTTTGCAGAAATTTTTGCAAATTTATTAAAAATAAAAAACTGAAATATTGCATGTACATAAGTATTCACACCCTTTACTCAGTACTTGGTTGAGGCACCCTTGGCAGCGATTACAGCCTCAAGTCTTCTTGGGTATGAAGCTACAAGCTTGGCACACCTATATTTGGGGTATTTCTCCCATTCTTCTCTGCAGATCCTCTCGAGCTCTGTAAGGTTAGATGGGGAGCGTCGCTGCAGTTATTTTCAGGTCTTTTCAGAGATGTTCAATGGGGTTCAAGTCTGGGCTCTGGCTGTGCCACTCAAGGACATTCACAGACTTGTCCCGAAGCCACTCCTTCGTTTGTCTTGGCTGTGTGCTTAGGGTCATTGTCGTGTTGAAAGATAAACCTTCACCCCAGTCTGAGATCCTGAGCGCTCTGGAGTAGGTTTTCATCAAGGATCTCTCTGTACTTTGCTCCATTCATCTTTCCCTCGATCCTGACTATTCTCCCAGTTCCTGCCGCTGAAGAACATCCCCACAGCATGATGCTGCCACCACCATGCTTCACTGTAGGGATGGTATTAGCAAGGTGATGAGAGGTTCCTGGTTTCCTGCAGACGTGACGTTTGGCATTCAGGCCAAAGACTTCGATCTTGGTTTCATCAGACCAGAGAATCTTGTTTCTCATGGTCTGAGAGTCCTTTAGGTGCTTTCTGGCAAACTCCAAGCGGGCTGTCATGTGCCTTTTACTGAGCAGAGGCTTCCGTCTGGCCACTCTACCATAAAGGCCTGATTGGTGGAGTGCTGCAGAGATGGTTGTCCTTCTGGAAGGTTCTCCCATCTCCACAGAGGAACGCTGGAGCTCTGTCAGAGTGACCATTGGGTTCTTGGTCACCTCCCTGACCAAGGCCCTTCTCCCCCGATTGCTGTTTGGCTGGGCGGCCAGCTCTAGAAAAAGTCCTGGTGGATCCAAATTTCTTCCATTTACGAATGATGGAGACCACTGTGCTCTTCAGGACCTTCAAAGCTGTAGAAATTTTTTTGTACCCTTCCCCAGATCTGTGCCTCAATACAATCCTGTCTCAGAGGTCCACAGACAATTCCTTTGACTTCATGGCTTGGTTTCTGCTCTGACATGCTCTGTCAACAGTGGGACCTTACATAGACAAGTGTGTGCCTTTCCAAATCGTGTCCAATCAATTGAATTTACTAGAGGTGGACCCCGATCAAGATGTAGAAACATCTCAAGGATGATCAGTGGAAACAGGATGAACCTGAGCTCAATTTTGAGTGTCATAGCAAATGGTGCGAATACTTATGTACATGCAATATTTCAGTTTTTTTATTTTTAATAAATTTGCAAAAATTTCTACAAAACCTTTTTTCACTTTGTCATTATGGGGTATGGTGTGTTGATTGATGAGGAAAGAAAAGGAATTTAATCCATTTTGGAATAAGGCTGTAACATAATAAAATGTGGGGAAAGTGAAGGGGTGTGAATACTTTCCGGATGCACTGTACATATGCCTGAATAGCACTGGAGTAGTCACCTCACACTTCACTGTTGCTTGTGCAATACTCACTGCCCACAGCTAATGAGTAGCAGGGTCCTTCTTCTCTAATTGTGGTGGTGGTGTGCGTGCTACAGGTTTTGTGAAATAAGGCCCTCGACTGTTCTGAAGCACTTATTATCTACCCAGTGGGAATAGCAATACGTCAACTCTGCACTACTTACACAGAATTAACAGTGCATGTACCATGGCCATTGACAGTCCTCCCAAGTCCTTATGAGGAGACAATATACTTAATCTGTATGGTTGGGTATTGTCTGGATTTTAACGATTCTGATTCTGATTCTGCTTCCGATTTTGCTTATCGGTTCCGGTTCCTAACGATTCTCAATTCCCACTCTTTTGGGTGGGGGTTCAAAACAGGTCACGTGCTTATTTCACAGAAAAAAAAATTATTTTTAAAAACCTTTACACAAGTCATATTCAGTCTTATTCATATTCACAATTGACTTCATACAGTTTATGAAACCTCTAAATGAATTTCAGCCAGTTTAATTTGGTTGCTGTTATTAAATTATATGATTCAATAATAATCCATTCATTCTATTTTCATTCACTGTACTGTAACTGTAACACTGAAACCCATCGAAATGACAACACGGAAACAGTGTAAAAACCAATTAATTCACAGTTTGGGGAGCTGCAGCCCATATGGGTGTTGATAAGACAAGTAGGAACATTTGTGCGAATGTTCATCTATGAAAAAATACATTACAGTATTTGCACAAATTGGACAGGTTTTAGCAATTCGATGAAGTATATAGCTAGTTGGCTGTCTTGTTAAGAGACAAACGTTATTTAATATTCACTTTCCCGACTGCGATGAGCTGCTGGCTGTTGGCTAAGGATTGACTGGGGAGGACGAGGCATGTGAGGGAGAGGGAGACCGGCACAACATGTCAAACATGGTACACTTGTTTATTTGTATACCATGCTGGCAAAGGTGTTTTGTCAAGTTAGTAATGCGTCCCCTCTTGCAGTTCGGCACAGGTGTTGCACTGTCCCGACCCATCATTTTTTCGAACGAAATGAAGCCACGCTCTTGAGTGCTTGCTGGGTTTCATGATGGCGCACAGCTCTACCCAGACTCATGTGCTCGCTACTCTTACTGATCTTCCTACAAACCAAGAACAACATTTCTTAAAGATTCCACTGGAATCATAATTTTGGAACCGGTTCTAACCTGGGACCCATTCTCGATGCCCAACCTCATGTATTACCCTCAACAACTTTTGAGTTTTGGAGTCTAAACTGAAGAAAGGACACGATGAAGGTGTAAAATAACCCCTGTGAGTGTAGGAAATTAAAATACCTTGCAGAGTGACTTGTTTCAGCAATGCCTCCAGATGCTCCTTCTCAGAGGCAGTGGCTTGGTGCAGCCAAGCCAGCATGTCCCCAACATACCTGCAGGAATGACATAATATACAAAGCATCACCCAGGTGCCAACATAGCGGCTAACCTTACAATGCTGGAACAACAGCCAGCTTCAATGCAAGGGTCATCATGTTTCAGTCTGGGCGTACACGCGGACACAAAAAACCCACAAACATAAAAACGTGGCTTGAGTGTTATATAACGGTGGCATGGCACAAAAACAGTATGATTTAACTTGAATTATAATGTGTGTAGATGTGGGTAGGTGGGTATTTATGTGTGAGTCTGTTTGTTTATTGGTGTGTTTGTGTGTGTGTGAGGCCATACGGAGGTGAGAAAGAACTTTGTGTTCTGAGAATTGCAGAGGTGATTTTGTGTTCCACACAGGCCTGATATTCCTAGAACAGCTCTAATTAGGGCTTCATGGGCAGATCACAGAAGAGGGGAAGAGGATAGGGGGTAGGTGGGGAAACGGAGGCAGATGTGGACACCCGTTGACTATATATGGCAGTATCGCATCGCTTTCCTTGAATCCATTCTGTAATTCTTTTGATTCCCCGGGCAGCTTGGGAACTTTCTAATTTTCCAGGGGACCCTCTGATTGATGTTTGGTTCTGAAGGGGGCTTCAAACTACTTCAGTTTGGACACGCATGATTTCCTGAACTGACAAAATTACAAGGGAGCAGTGGGTGTCTGATGCACATCAGTAGTACATTTTTTCTCAGTGCAGGCAAAATCAGGAAACATCTACTTAAATTCACACAATAGGTCTGCAGCACACCAGGAAGCTAGAAGAATAACTTATTTCATAATCTATGGCTATTTTTCAGAATTGCAAACAAAACAGCGGTGGACATTTACATCCTTCAGCTTGATGATTGCAAATGCTAACAGTTTTCTTTGGGAAGGGGACTGAAACAATGATCAAATCAAAATAAATGTGTTTGGTTAAGTACCTCATTGGGTCATGGGAGTGCATCTCTATTGGACGTGGCGTTCCACCAGGCCCCCCTCGGGTGAGGGCGTCGATGAAACCTCGCACAACAGCACACCTGCGTGCAGTCCCAAACTCATCTAATGTGTACCTGACCAAAACATAAGGAAAAGAAGATTATTACATAAAACACTGTGTTCACCGTGTTTTTCCTTTTTTCATTCATCATGCCAGAGGTCAGTGATAGAAATACACCAACAATGCAGGCTGCCTATCGAAACGGATGGAGCCTGGGAGTTGTTTTGATTTCTCGGTGGTGGAAAGGTCTGTGTCAGACTAAACAGTAGACAGTGTTGAAGTTATACTGCAGGAACACTGGTCTCCAGTCTCTAACCTCAACATCCCTGGAGAGTCCCCTACACTACCACCCCTTCGTGGCCTTGGGTACTTCTGAGTTTACAGACAGGTGGCATGGCCAAGAATGTGGGCTAGACAGAGGGAGGGTTTCCAGTGGAAAAACTTGTTATCTGTGGGTTAAGGAGCCTATTGTGCCACTGTGTGAAAGTAAGGTCTTGGGTTGTAAAGGGACAAGGTTAAATTCACACAGTGCTTCATGGGACCTTCCCGTGTTCTTATTTATCAGCCACTGGTACTGGCGAACAAAAAATGATTTGCAAAGAGACTTAAGTTCAATGTTTTTTTAAAGTATTTCCTGTTCTGGCAAGTTCTAGGCTTACATTCTAACAACATGTGGGAACAATGGGCACTTGGCGTCGACTAACTTCGAAGGTTTCAAGGTGCGTAGAAATTTCCAGCACCAACTGGTGTAAGTGCAGAGAAGATCCAACGTGAATGACATTTCACGGTACGAGAATAATACCAGTAGAGAAGAATCAAAATTATAGCCCCTGATAATGGTCCCTACTGCAATGATACCACACATTTTTATGTATTAAATATGGAATGTGTAAAAAATGGAGAGGCGGAATATGCACATTTATTTCATCAAGTTAATGTCATGTGATATCTTCACACATTAGGGATTGTGTGTGTGTGTGTGTGTGTGTGTGTGTGTGTGTGTGTGTGTGTGTGTGTGTGTGTGTGTGTGTGTGTGTGTGTGTGTGTGTACTTGTAAAGGACTGGCCGGTCCTGTAAGGCTTCCATTGCTTGACCCAACACAGGGCTGATGTCACAGGTCTCCTGGGTCAGGCCTCGGCATTCATCTTTGCAGAGAAAGAAGTAAAAGAAAAAAAATGCCTGTAATATTAGCTCGTCCTCTCATAGTGTTGACTCAACTGTCCTCATCTCGACACCTGTATTTTTGATGAAGAACTGGTTCAAGGACATCTGGTTTGAGAACATGTGCTTGGCAAGATGTTCCGTTTTGTCTGTCTGTCTCCTTCTGTCATTACCGTCTTTTAATCTCTGCACTTTCACTTAATATAAAGTAAATTGTATTGAATTTTAATGTGCTATATAAATAAAGTTTCACTGAATGGAATTGAAAGTCTCCTATACCATCACTCAATATTTCGTAGATAATATTTGACAGCAATAAGGGCTGAGTCGTCTTGGATGTAGTATGTACAGTATGGGACATTTTTGCCTATTCTGCCATGCACACTTGCTCCAACTCGGCCAAGTAAAATGGGGAGAATCTGTAGACAGCAATTTCCAGGTCATACAGCGGATCTCAACAAGCTTTAGTCTAGCCTTTGGCTCATCCACTACAGCTATGGTTTTCAAACTACAGGTCACGACCAACAAGTGGGTCACAGCAGGAGGTCAGGTGGGTTGCAGGATGTCCACGATAAACACATTTTGTTTGGAGATAAAATGCATGCAAATCACAGTTTTTCCCATAGAGGGCACACTTACAGCATTTCGTGTCTGTGTTGCCCTTCATATGCAAGTTTTCATTCTCTCTCCTAGCGTAGTTTTACTGCACAACATATTTGGTGGGTCCCAGGCCAACAAGTATCTCCACAGGTGCATCATAGCATGAAAAAGTTTGGGAGACCCCCTGCATGACAAAATATTCTTCTTCTTTTTGTGAACGAGTAGTAGTTTTTGCTGTGTGCTTTGGGTTCTTGTCCTGTTAGAACATGAATCTTTACCCTGAACGCAGATCTCTTGCTGAATGAATCAGATATTCTAAAGGATTTTTCAATATCAGCTCCATCTTGCCCTTGAGGACGCCATGCTTCCCAGTCCCGCCTGTTGAAAGGTGTGATGCTTTGGCATGATGCTGCCACTTCCATACTTGATGGTAGGAACGGTCTTACCTGCGTATCGGGCTGTGTTTGGTTTGCAACAAACAGAGCACTTTGCTTTCAAGCCAAAGCGCTCGCCTTTAGTCTCAACAACCATAAAATATTTTCTAGAAGGCCTCAGATTTTCTCACATGGCGGCGCAAATTCACGTTTGCAGTGGCCTCACCCAGGACCATCCATGCAGTGTCTTTGTCCACGTCTGCATTGAAGTTTTGTCTTCGTTTGATGGCTGGGAGAGCTGGTGCTGGATCGGCTGGGGAGAGCTTGGTCTGGTGCGTCCGGTGGGCCCAGGGACCACGGCCCTGCCTGGAGCTGCGACCAAGGGGGGGTAACACCGAGGGTGGTCTGAAGTGGGACAGGCTATGCTAACTGCTAGCCAATGCAGACTAGCAGTTCCGATAACACCGAGGATGGTCCCCTGGCGTTGACTGTGGTGTTTTTGGTGTCGTCATGTGGAGTGCGGGGGTGTGTCGAGGGTGTCTGACTGGGAGAGCTGGCGTTGGATCGGCTAGGGGAGCCTGGTCTGCTGTGCCCAGTGGGCCCAAGGTCCACGGCCCCTGTCTGGAGCTGCGCCCGAAGAGGAAGCACTGAAAGCGGTCTGACAGGATGCGGAAGTAGGGCAAGCTAAGCTAACTGCTAGCCAATGCAGACCAGCAGTTCCAACAGTCATCCTGGCTGGCGTTTGTTCCCTTGGACAGTGACTTTTTTCTGCTTAGTGTCGATATATGTGTTAGTTTGGATATGTGTGTTCTCGAAGTTCTTGTAGTTTCTGGATGTGTTTTTGTCTTTGTGTTGCACTGCTGTGGGCTGGGGGAAATATTTCATTTCATTTCATGCACGGAAGTACATGAAATGAAATGACAAAGTGTTCCTGATTTCTGAAAAAGTCCAGCCTGCAAAAGTGGCTTCCTTCTAGTCACTTGAGCAAAGAGGCCAAATATGTAAAGTGCTAAGGAGATTGTTGATCTCTGGACAGTTTCTCCCATTTCAACCAATGAACTCTACAACCCCACAATGTCGTAGCTTGTCTCTTGTTCATGTCACCAACAATTACCCTTTTGAGCTGGTTGCTCAATGTGGTAGGACTGCCTGGTCTTGGTAGTGTCTGGGCTGTGCTATATATTTTCATTTTGTTACACTGGACTTTACATTGCTCCTAAAAAGGTATTAAGCTTTGCATATCTTTTTTTTTTATTACCATCTCAAGACTTTTGTTCCCTTATAAGTTTACCTCAAATAACTGCTCCCATTCAACATGTAAACACTAACTTTGTAAATAAAAAATAGGTCTCCATCACAGCAAGCAACTACCAAAAAAATAAATGTAATCCATCAAAAACATGCATGTCAAGATTCCTACACAATGTTATGTTTCAGCACATCCTCCCCAGTAAAAATATGAATTCATTGATATTCACGTAGTGGCCCATCATCATCTTTGGAAAATGGCTCCCAACAGCAAGAAAATCCTAAAATGCCTAATGACAATCACCTGCCTTTCATCGCTCAGGCTTTCCAAATTGGATGAAAAATATATATTTGAAATAATCATATAATTATGATTGTTTATATTGTATTTCACACCATAAGGTGCAAAACTGTACTTTAGAACCCAAATTATCAAAACAGTAAAGGAAGCATGAAAAGCATAGGCGGCACTGTTACGAGGCTAGGGGGAGGCTTAGCTTCCCCAAAATTATCACGGAAATTTTTTTATAGAGGTCCAGAAGCAGGGCCATTATTATTACTATTATTCATAGTATTATTCATAATAATAATATTTCAAAATTCACAGTTTTTGGACATTCTTATTATGAACTCTATTTCAGTTCCAATGAACGTAGACTATCCTAGCATAAAATAATATGAGCTTACATTCAAAGAGCTGTTGAGATGTCTGTTTTCGAACTACAGAGGCGGGAAATAAATCAAGGGACTTGGTCCCACTCGGATTGCTACAACAAAGACATCTCAAACAGTATCAGCTTTGCATTAAAAATGGCACAACTGGGGGTGGCCAGGTGGCGTGGCGGTCTATTCTGTTGCCTACCAACACGGGGATCTCCGGTTCGAATCCCCATGTTACCTCCGGCTTGGTTGGGCATTCCTACAGACACGACTGGCCGGGTCTGCAGGTGGGAAACCGGATGTGGGTATGTCTCCTGGTCGCTGCACTAGCGCCTCCTCTGGTCGGTCGGGGCGCCTATTCGGGGGGGGAGGGGTTACCCGGGGGAAATAGCGTGATCCTCCCACGCGCTGCGTCCCCCTGGTGAAACTCCTCACTGTCAGGTGAAAAGAAGCGACTGGCGACTCCACATGTATCGGTGGAGGCATGTGGTAGTCTGCAGCCTTCCCCGGATCGACAGAGGGGGCGGAGCAGAGACCAGGGCGGCTCGGAAGAGTGGGGTAATTGGCGGGGTACAATTGGGGAGGAAAAAAAAAAAGGGGGGGTGACACAACTGACTGAATGACACTCATAATCATAAAGAGCCTTTATGTTCATGACAGGTGTCATCTCATGGTTATGACAATGTCATATCAGTCTCATCCACACACCTTCAAATAAACTGTGACAAAAGGTTATAATAAATGAAGGTTTGACATCCTGTGTCTACCAGCCACAGCTTATAGACGCATGCAAACACCCTTTTCATTCTGAGATGTATGACTGTGATCCTTTTAAACAACAACAAAACAAACATCTCTGTTAAAGACAAGTAGACCTCAGGATAAATGAAGGTCAATCTGTGTTCTGCTGCACCATCTCCGTTTGACCACACCAGCGATAATAACTTATAGGCCTAATAGGAAATCTGATTGTCATGTTGAATCAAACACTCACAGCTGAGTAAGGTTCATTGAGTCGTATTTCAGCAAGACGAGGACTTTCTCATTTTAAGTGCCAGTCTTGCTGCTGGGTTTTGTTTTATGAAAATCCTAGAAATTTAGCTTCCTCATACCTGATGCCTTAGCGCCACCCATGACTGTAACAGTAGTGATATCTCCTCACAACAATAAGTAAAAATTGATCAGACTGATGGCTCGCTTCTATGTGTTTTTTAAATGAGAAAGAACCAAAACGGCACACTAACTTATGTTGCTAATCTCGTATGATGACCGTTCAACAGGAGTTCTGTACAACAACCTTGAATGAACAGGGCGATAGTGCAGTGTGCTTAATCCCGTGGCTTGCTCCTGGTATTAATTTATGTCTATTTTACTCACTCTGAGCCCAGCGGTAAAGCTGCTCATATGAAGTCTCCTGTAACACAGCCATCTGCTCCATGATCTCCAGCCTGAAACGAGCGCACAAACCAATACCCATGACATGTAACATGATCTGATGGTGACACAAATGCCAAAGCAGGGTAAATGTTTTGGAGTCTTTTTTTCCCCCCACGTTTGTGTTTTTAACTGCTGCTCCAACCAACATCTATGTTTTTCCCGCTTCTATTCATGCCTTATTTTACCCCGCATAATGCAACAGTTTCATAACCATTCACAACGTGACCACAGCAGCGAGAGTAAAACTTTCACTTGGCATGTACAGTGGATGTGCAGTACTGAATGAGTGTGGCAATGTGTTATGCCAGCCGTTTCCCCACACCCTGCAGTTTGCTGGTTGGTCCGCAACAGGATCTTCACATCTTCATGGATTTGCTTCACCCGACTGAGAGCTTTGAAGAAATCCTGGGGAAGAGAATAGCACAGAAGAGCTATACTGTACCTTACGGCTCCACTTAAAGAATACATCCAAAAGTGACATCACATTGGGATTTTTTGACAACCTGCTGACAAGAGAAAGAGGACTACACTGTGAGGATAAAAAAAAAAAAAAGAGAAAAAAAAGTGTCAAATTAATACAGGAAAAAATACCTCAGTGACAGGGGCATCCCGAGCCCCTCGTAGCGTGGCCGTCTCCTCACTGGAAAGCTGAAACTTGGAAAGGAAGGCCTGGGCAACCTGGGCTCTGACTTCCAACCGGTGACTTGAGGTGAAGGAGAGAAATTTCATTTCATCATCCTTAATCTATTTTATTCATTTGATTTCTGTTAGTTGCCATTTATGTGTTTATCTCAGCTCATATTTGTCTTTGCTCTTAATTTTTGTGTTTGTTTCTTATTTGATGACATTTTGATTATATTATTTCATTTGAGGCCAAGTTATCTTTAGAAGAGTATTTTTTGATTTATTTTTTTTAATCAGGCAGGGTGGAATGGGCGGAGGAGAGTGTCAGGAGTGATTTGCGACAGAAGGGTACCAGCAAGAGTTAAAGGGAAGGTTTACAAGATGGTTATGAGACCAGCTATGTTATATGGTTTGGAGACAGTGGCACTGATGAAAAGATAGGAGGCGGAGCTGGAGGTGGCAGAGTTGAAGATGCTAAGATTTTCATTGGGAGTGACGAAGAAGGACAGGATTAGGAACGAGTATATTAGAGGGACAGCTCAGGTTGGACGGTTTGGAGACAAAGCAAGAGAGGCAATATTGAGATGGCTTGGACATGTGTGGAGGAGAGATGCTGGGTATATTGGGAGAAGGATGCTGAATATGGAGCTGGCAGGGAAGAGGAAAAGAGGAAGGCCAAAGAGGAGGTTTATGGATGTGGTGAGGGAGGACATGCAGGTGGCTGGTGTGACAGAGGAAGATGTAGAAGACAGGAAGAGATGGAAAGGGATGATCCGCTGTGGCGACCCCTAATGGGAGCAGCTGAAGGTAGTGGTAGTAGAATTTTTGATTCATTTTATCTCTAATTGTGTTTTAACCAAGTTTACTTTTGTTCTATCTTCAACTTTTGCATTTTATAACTCTTAAAAAAATGGACAGAATAAGTAATGTTCTGGTCTAAAAACGTGCAACAGTGAAGTCGAGGGTTTTGCAAGCGCCGCAGGACCTTCAACGAGATGTAATGTTTCAAGTCGTACTGTAGGTGGCAGTCATACTCCTCACACACACTCGATTATATTTACCTGGGAAAGGAAGGAGAGGGAGGGGAGGGTACATGGAGTAAAATACTGTGTGTACCGTTCGAAACAAAAAGAAGGCCACTGGCTACGTCACATCGCGATCAATAAGAGCAGCATGGTGGCTATACGTCCCTCTTTTGGTTCCTCTACACAACAGTGACCATGGTAACTTCCTTTGCCAAGCACAAAACTCTGTGTAGAAGGAGGAGGACAACACTAAGCCGTCTCTGTGCGTGCCTCTCAGATCCAACCCTGGTCCACATTCTCTCCCTGTCTGTGCAAGACCGGCCAGATCAGTAAATCAGCATGTTGGGTTGGGGGATGAGAAGTGCCCAACTGTATCGGACTGTTGTCTTTCACGCTATTCTTCCCAGCATTCACCCAAGTGTAAATAAAAGGTTGTAAATTCGTGACTAGAGTCTCTAATCCAGGATGGATACACACAACTTGCTAAGCCTTGGAGAAAGGACCCACACCTTTTTTTTTTTTAGTTTCAATCTCACCATATAAAAAAGGACAATTTGCCTGAATCATACGCAGCATTTTAAGAGCTCCACTGTCTGATCGGCTTGTTAATACGAGTGGTTTAATACGAGTGCAGCTGCCAAGCCAAGAGCCATAGGCGGCTATATAAACTACAGACTACAACACACTCGTTCAGGCTATTTAACTGAATAGCTAACTGAACTTTGTAACTACATTGCAGATGTGAGCGCAGGCATTTCTCTCGTCCGTCTTTTGTGTTTATTTTATTTTTTTCTTTATGCAATCCATTCCCTCTTTCAAACAGGCTTCCCATTCAGTTCTATGGACATTGAAACTTGTCTCCCGATAGTGGTGACACAGGTAGAGATAACATCTCCCGTGTCACCCTTTGTGACAAAATCCCCTCCAGAAGATAAGATGTAATGCCTCCATTTCACATGCTGCTGTTCTGTCTAGGCCGGCAGTGACAGACACATTTCTCCTGGGTGTAAATCACTTCGCGGAGACAGGCTGCACACGTCTGTCTGTAGGAGGTGAGAACGAGGAGGCGCGTGGAGGGGTTTGAACTAGACAAGAGCAAAAGGAGCGGAAAAGCAGTGGAATCTCTTTCCATAGAGCTGTCAGGACATGATGCATTCTTGTTGAGGGTGCAATTACAGAATACCAGAATGAAGCGACATACTTGAGGAATGGGGCACGTCTCTGGGCTAAGTGTTGAGAGTAACCTAAAAATAAGTAGATGAAGCAAGCTTTGTGTTTTGTTTTGTTTTTTCCTCCATTCTTGAGTTTTGTTAATGGCAGAATGCTCAAATAGGGTGGTGCCATGAGTCGCTGCTCAGTTGAATAGGCTGCTTTGCACTACGTTCCATAAAAAGATGCATTTTTTTGCACTATGCTTCAACAAGGGGCTGCTAATGTGGACATTTGTCTGTCTTTAATATGTGCTCAGATCTTCTAGGCCAATTTATTTTTTTTTATCATCAAGCACAGAAATGTTTTCAACAATATAACACTATATTTTCAAGTACAGGTTTGTCAAACTGAACCCCTGAAATAACTTTCAATCAGGTAACCAAGTGCACTAAAGTGCATCATAAAACGAGTGCTGGATCGGAAACTAACAAACAAAAAACTTAAATCGGTTCTTAAATTAGGTAAACCGAATGCTCAGTCTTGACTTAATGGAAAAACAATATATATTAAAAAAAATCTACATGAGTTCATCTAAAGTATCTACCCAAAAGGTGACTACTTCCTACAAGACGTACATGACAACTTCCATACCAAGGATTTCTCTGAACATCTACTTGTTGCACGTTTTTGAACCTCAGCTCCCTCTGCTCTGTCTAGCATTTTCCTAGACTGTTCTTTGTAGGAAGCAAACCAAACGACCTTCCCTTTGAAAAACTGGAATTCATGTTGGTTGATTATTCATTGAAATCCATTAGGGGGCCATTGGCTTGCATGGAATTTTTTCGCTTTCACAAAGGGCTTAGTTAGCCATGCACCAGTGATCATAGAGAGCAGTCAGAGCTGATCACTTCAGACGCACAAAGGCATATTCACAGCCACACCGCCATTAACAGTCAGCTGAGCCTTAATGAGACTTAAGTGTCATTTTACACAGGTCATCATTTATAATCTCATTTCCTCCATCATTCCCTCAGGGGTTTCATAGCTCTTGAGCTATTAATTAGATACAACTAATTCATTATGACAGCATTTGCTTTCACAGGGGGGGGGGGTCAATACAATGCAGTAAGGCTACATGTCTGACAACTCTTCACTCCTCAAGTCTGACAAAGCAGCACTTTTGAAATGAAGGTTTACTATCAGTTCAAGTAAACTGCCAAAATGCAAGTAATTTTTTATCAAATCAGCAGACCAGGTGGGCAGCTAAGCAGTTGGGCCTATCTGGATGACCTGTGCCACTTTAAAGTCATTCAGCAACAAAAACAACAACCCCCCCCCCCACACACACACACACACGCTTCAGTATAAAGTAGGATGCTCAGAGGTTCATATTGTCAGTTTAAAAAACAAAAATCCGTTTCTGAACCGTCTACACATGTTCAGCATTAAACGTGACACTATAATTCACAGGTTGTATGGTTGCGGACAGGTGTGCAGCGTCAGATTTCATTAAGGAACAACAGACTACAGTTACAATGTGTTCACTGCGACAGCCCCTTTCAACAGGGCCAGCCCTCACATGTATCGAAACAAAAGAGCAGCAACGTCTGACATCCTGCAGACAAACAGCTTGTGTACCGTTATTTGCTTAGTACTCCTACCTTTCCTTCGTATGCTGAAAGCAATTCCGCCGTTCCTTTCCATTTCATTACAGAGCTGACAAATGACACGGTGACACTTGGCAGATAAGATAACAAACGGCTCAGGACAGGCCTGTTCCACTGGATAGATAGACATCAGCAGCATCTGCAGAGCTCTGGAAATTGCAGCTACATCTATTCTCTCTCACAGCTCAAGCACACAAACGAGAGATATGCCACAAATCTAGCAATGCCGTGACAACAATAGGAGAAATGTGCAGAGGTTCAGAAAAGCAGAGAGGGGGGTATGCGACCTGAAACAGAGCTGAAAGAGAGTGCTGAGCTGAGTGGTGCTATGGGATGATTACTGGGCAGCTGCAGAGAGGAGGCTTGGCTGCATACCTCCCCTGGCAGCTCTTCTGACACAAAATTGCTAAGACAAGGTCACAGCCCTGCATGCAAACACTGTCCCATCTGGCTCGGGGTCGTTGTGGCTCTGCGAATGAAAATGTCACATGGCCAGACAGAAGGCCCCAACGGGACAGTTATGCAAAGCTCGAGATAAGGCAGGGGGGGCACTCAGAAGGACACTCCTGTAAAGCTGTCGTTCTCTTAATTTCAACATGGTCAGCGCACAGAGCAGGATGACTCGTATCACTTCCTTGGCTGTGTACATTTGCTGCTGACGATATCCCCACCGGTGTACTTTGGCTGCTTAGTTGAACCTCCTCTTTATTCTCTCTACCGCTCTCTTTGTTAGTCACCTTTTTGTCCCTGAGGTCCTCAAGCTGTACCAATGGAGCATGGAACAGCCAAATGTTCATGACAACTGTCACCCGCTGATTTTTTTTTTTCTAAGCCGGATATCACTTCACCCATGGCCTCTAGCTCCACGTTCAGTCATAAGGTCACTGAGCATCAGTGGTCTTGGCTACAGCAAATGCAACCTGTCCCATCCCACGCCATCCCATCCACCTACACCCCTGCCTCCTGCAGAGTAGAGTATTTTGTGTCACATCACTGTCAGCACACTCACATATTCCTGGATTAATTATTCATATTACTTGCAGGCTTTCACAACTATTGACACTGGTAATCTAACTAGGGACCTGGACGGTGGAGCACCTGGCACATACAACCCGAGAGACTACTCTGGAGACACGGTCATCTTAAAAGCAAAATCCATCCATCCATCCATCCATTATCCAAACCAATTATCCTGCTCTCAGGCTCGTGGGGATGCTGGAGCCTATCCCAGCAGTCATTGGGCGGCAGGCGGAGCAACACTCTGGACAGGCTGCCAGGCCATCACAGGGCCCACACACACAGTCACACCTAGGGACAATTTAGTACGGCCGATTCACCTGACCTACATGTCTTTGGACTGTGGGAGGAAACTGGAGCACCCGGATGAAACCCACGCAAACACGGGGAGAACATGCAAACTCCCAGGTCAGCCCAGGATGACCTGGGATGACCCCCAAGGTTGGAGTACCCCAGGGCTTGAACCCAGGACCTTCTTGCTGTGAGGAGACCACGCTAACCACTAAAATCAACATTTTGAGCAGTAAATATGAGATTTGCATATCTAAGGGTTGTTTATACAGTATTTGGTGTAAATAATTAGCCACACAAACCACGCTCATTGGCTGTTTCTCACTTGGTATTATTTGGCCTCAAATCAGGAACTAGTGCCACGCAAACATGAACTACTTTCATATGGATCTCGGGGCCAAAAATGACAATCCTTAGAAACGAAGAGTCAAACAAATAAGACTCTATTAATGATGATAGCTGCCCTACTTATGCAAATAGACTCCTTTAGAAGAAATATTCGATTTACCTCATGAATCATTCAACACTATTCATAAAAAAATTAAGACTTTCTGGTACAGTCCTAGCACTCCGCATCAAATCCCTTATCTACTAAAACTGGAAAAGTTAAGATTTCAAAGAGATACAGAATTGAGGTCCCATTAAAACTTTTTCGACCAGATCCTTGATTTTACATCTATTTTAAAATCTCAGTAGTAATGTTTGCTGTATGACTGTGATATGATGTGGGGAATATATTTCCAGCTGTTGAGATAATTGATGACATCCTAGTATGTGGTGCAATAGAAACCCCAAAAGTAAAATTTGGAAAATTTGGGCAAGCTTGATTTTGCAAACGACATTTGCGCGATTAAATCTTTTAGCAATCGGTTCCAAAGTGGACTTGGTTATTATTTCAGTGTGCTTTGAGTCAAACAGTATTTATCTGCTAATTTGATTGAATGGACAATTTTCTTCTCACAAACAGGACACCTCTGTGGGGAATGATCCATTCTCGCTTGGATTAATAAAGATGTGTTTTACAGTAACACCTTCTTCTTCTTCTTTTAGCTTATTCCCTGTTTCTCAGGGGTCGCCACAGTGGCTTTTCAGTAGCATATGGGGTGAGTTTTCGTACCCAAAGAACAGCGGAAGGAGGAAAGAGTGAAAAAGGAAAAACATGGTGGGAGCTTTCTAAGAAATGTCCAAAAATAATTGAGAACAAGGTTGCCATTCTAAAATAATCATAATAAAGGATGGATGAGGAAAAACATTTGACACGCGAGTTTCACTTTGACCTTAGCAAACTTTTTAGAACGGCGTACTTGAGTTGACTGCTTACTTTAATGACACTGAATTCCATTTAGGTGATTGGGAATATTACTGTGAGATATTTCGCTTCTCATATTTTCATCTTAGGTAACCTACTGACAGTTTGAGTCTGAGCAGCTTGCAGTGTACGCAAGAGGAGAAAAACCTTAACTTGCTACCCATGACTCCTTGGTTTACTGCACAACAAACACAAATAGTGACTACAAAATAAACAGGAACTAGTGTAAAAGTATAACAGCTTAAAATGTCCTCTCTCTCTAAGTCCTTAAAATACATACAAGGAAAACAAAAATAAAGTCAACTGTCAAACTTTACTGAAGTGAACAGAAAAAGTAGAAGAATAACCTTACTAATCTGAAGAGGTTGCTGCATTTCATACTTTGACCCGTAACAATAACAACCATGATGACAATAACAGCAGGACAATAAGGAAAAGTAGAGTACTAGCTTTCTATAAAAAAAGAGTTTCAGCCTAATTTGTCACAAAAAAGACCTAACTCTGGTTAGCTCCAGTCAGTTAAACATCTCATGAGAAAAAAAAAATTAATCTGTTTAACTTTCCAAGCTAAACACAACTTGTGCATTTTTGAGTGTCTAACATCACAGTTCCTTCCAGGTGTTTGCAAAACAACAAGAACAAAAACTCTTGATGCTTTACTGTCATTTATGTAAAACACAGACTAAAACAACTATTTAAGTGCGCGCACACACACACACACACACACACACACACACACACACACACTGTTATTCAAACTCACTCTTTCACGCAAACACACAAATTCCATAACCTCCCAAAAAACTCACTTTTCTCCCTGTAGCTTGTTGGTTTTCACAATCAAGTCTTGGGTTTGCTCTTTGGCAGCCTGTTGAAACACATGGCCTGAATGTATAAGAGTGCTTTTAATAAATTGGCTTTTTTTCATTTTATGTTATCCAATATGGGACTCATTCATGGAGACAATGAAGATAAAATGAATCTGACTCACGCCACTGTATGCATTTTAACTTCACTTAGTTTCAATGTACGTGTCTATGGCTTGTTACTCTAAATGCACAGTAAAATCCTTTGTTAATCATTTTAGGTGCGACAAAATTTTGAAATTTTATTCAAAAAGGATTAACAGTACTTTTAACCGGTTGGTCATCTCTTCACAGCAAGTGCTCATGGCTTGGACGTCCTCATGAACACTCTCAAGCTCCTAGGGAAGAGATAAAAACACAATGGAGCATGCTGGGTTAATGATGGAATGATGTGAACATAACTTGGGGAAGCAACCCACTTCAAGCACGAGTTTCTGTGTTCTCTGCTTGGGGCACTGGCCCGATGGTTTTAGATGGTAATGGATTCTCCAGACACCAAATACACCTTTGATGCAATTATGTAAATTGAAAGAAAGAAAGAAAATGTTGAACTGGCAAACTCACCCCCACATCTGCGCGCGCGCACACACACACACACAAACACACACACACACACACACACACACACACACACACACACACACACACACACACACACACACACACACACACAGATGGGTCAAACTAAGTCTCTAAACTTTCTCTTAAGTTTATTCTTATACATGCGCCTTGAATGTTTAATTCTTATGGTTCATAAATTGAATGCTCAGGCCAGTGAACCTTCAACTAACATTATTAACACCTCACAAAGACCAAATAAGAATAACGAGTTTTGAGTGGTATGGAAAATTTTTAAACCAATCAACAGCTCATCAGGTGTTGCCTTTATATCAAGACAGGTTGCGGTAAAAAAAAAAAGAAGAAAAAGAACTGTACAAGTTGAGAAATCAAAGAATCAGGAATGACGAAGAGGTATATAATCAAATAACCAGAACATTATTCAAACCTCAGCAGTTTCAAGAATGCAAGAGCACAGCGTGTGGGAGTTTGGTTTCTATTAGATAGAGGTTTATTTTGCCCTTTTCCCTCTGCAGGAATATTTGAAAGGCATACAACGGACTTTTTGAGAACTGAAAAAAAAGAAAAGGGTTATTATTCAGTGGGGTTTCAGTACTGGTTTCAGAGCCAACAGCATTTATGCCTCAAAGTATCCGCATATGTTTTATTTAAAAAAAAACAGCACAGCAAAATGTTATTATGAAGCCCTCCCATGCAAGCCTATTATATTCAGATTCATTTAGGTCTAAATGTATTCCTAAGATGTTCTTCAATACTAAAATTAGCCTTTCTTTGAGGCAGACTAATGGTTTATAACCTTCTCCATCTTTGAAACAAGGGGTTGACCAACAAGACCGTTGTGTTTATTTGCATACAACGAGTCTAAACCACTCTTAAATTTTGATCATATCAATAAATGAACCCAAATTAAGATAAAATCATTGAATGTTGTAAGATTTCTCAAAGAGGTTAATTCTTGCACACTTTCTGAAAAGATCTTCGCATAAAAGATGTTCTTGCACTGTTGTGACCAGTGTTAGATCTGTCCTCAGGAACTTGTTTATTTCATCTAAATATTTTTTGCTTTGTTACCAGTTTTTTTATGGCTTTGTTGGGTGTGAGTTAGCATTGTAACTGCATATAAACAATAGCAGAAAAAAACAGATAAGCAAGAATAGAAAAGATGACTGTATAAAGTACAAAAAAAACACCTCTGGAATGTTGACTATACATCCGACCTCCCATCTATGAGAGAGTTTGGCTGCTTTCAATCCCTCACCCCTACAGCAAAAAAACTTTCAGATCGACAAGCTTTGTGGACGCTTTCCAGCTGTCAACAGTGCAATGTTTAGCCTGTTGCCTGTAATACATCTATAACACATTAATACTGTGGCGAATTCGGGGGACAACGCAACCACAGGAACTGCCGCGGCCGGGACGCGAACCCGTATCGCCCGCACCGCAGGGGGCATCGCTAACCGCTAGACTAAAGGGTCAGACCGTCTAGCGGTTAGCTATGCCTCCTCCGCTGCGGGCGATACGGGTTCGCGTCCTGGCCGCGGCAGTTCCTGTGGTTGTGTCGTCCCCCGAATTCGCTACAATACAAACACAACTGCTTACTTATTTCATCTAACTCTAAAGGCCTTACAAAGCATCATAACTGCCCCATGTTGCTCGTTTGCGAGATACCTAACCAGTCGAAGACATCTCCACCACAGTACAAGTCTACCAAGTGCAAGGCAACAGATGGCTGCTTTCCCCTCTGCCTTATTTTGCACGTCAGTGTCGATCCCGGCTACACTGTTTCTGAAACCGTTTTCCACGGGTGCCTGGTAAATGAGTTAACGTCACCTCTTTTACATCTTTAAATACCCGCGCGAACTCCTCGTTGATTGACAAGCTCCGTCTTTCGATGTCCCCTCGCAGGTTCCTCCTGGTGCGTAAGCTGTTCTCTGAGAAGAACACAGACAGCGCCTTCAGAGCCTCCAGCATCTCCTGTGGAAAAACGAAAGGGTCAAACTTTTAACACAACCAGGTCAGCTACTAACACACGCAGCGACTACCGGACGAATGAGCCTTAAAGTAAGCGTTTATTTTATTATTATTATTTCAATTACAGTCGGTACGGAAAACATCATTTTTTGACAAATGACAGCGTATGGATGAAAGGTGTGATTTGCCGGGGTAACAGGTTTAGTGTGCGTTAGCTTGTTAGCAGGAAGACACTATTTCCATCTCACCTTGTCATTGTCGAGCCTCGTCTCCAAAATTTTGTGAAGCTTCCTCGAGAGCGGGTTGTTTGGCTGAGAAGGCAAAGTGGCACTATGCAAAGCGGCGGCACTCTCCGGTGGTGTTTCTAGTTTATTCTCAGCCATTGTAAACATACGCCTCCACGTCAACTCTCGGGAAGATGTTTGGTCCGTCGGAAATAGTGTCCGTCGGGATCTCGCGGAGGCAAAACTTTGGTTCCGCAGTGTGCCTTTCGCGAGAGTGTGAGAAGTTGCATTGGAGCGCTTGAATCCGGTGTTGGGCCCTATGGGTAGAGTCAGCATCAGCATCACACAAATGTACCACACGTCTCCTCACGCCTTAGACCCGATGGCGGGGCGATATCGGGCAATAGAAACGCCAAACACTTTGACAAATCACAGAGCCAAATCACATTCTTTACTCAGTCCCGGAAGAGAATGGGGTTGTAGCTCATACGGGAGCCTTTCACTAGACAAGCGGGTCAGATAGACACAGTGGGCTCGTTTGTTACCAGCCTTATCTGATAGTTTTCCGTTTCTCTGTCAGGATAACTGGTTGCCAGCCATTACAGGATTATCGCAGGACAGCGGCGCACGGGTGGAAAGAGGTGGGACTTGAATATGAGCTCAGAATTAAACATTTCCAGGTTGGGGGGGGATAGATAGAATTACAGCTAATCTCTCATACAGACAAAACACTCACGAACGTGTATGCTAGCGCATTATGTACGTCGAGAGAGGAAGATGGACGTTATTAAGCTAACCTAGCTTTTCGCGTTTGTTTTTTGTTGTTTACAAACAAATGTATTTCGAAACACATTGGCAAACCCGGTGTCCGTTTTGCCAATTTGAGTAAAGCTCGTTAAAACTGAACTTAAAAACTGCGCGCGCGAGAGAGAGAGCGAGCGAGAGAGCGCGCGCGCGCGAGAGAGAGAGAGAGAGAGAGAGAGAGAGAGAGAGAGAGAGAGAGAGAGAGCGAGCTGGTAGTGAGTCCAGCCCCTGGGTGGGGATTGGATTGATTGACGGTCGTCTTGTGAGAGCGTTTCACAGTCCAACCTCCCGCAATCTACTTGCTCCGAGCTGGGGGCACGAGCGCGGAGCGAGACGAGCTATGGTCGTATAAGTAAGCAAGTCCGATCTGTCACTTTTACGCTTAACTGCATCGATTAGAGACCAGGCGGCTTGAGGTGAATTCCGCACTGGACGTTTTTGGACGTTTTTTTTGTTTTGTCGTTTTGTTTTCACCGACAAGGGGAGAGAGGAAAAAAAGTTTTCCTCGCGACTTGCCCAGGCTGGCTCCGCAAATGGAAACAACATCCGAGGGGAAACCAAGCACACCTTGTCTTATGAGGTCTTCATCATGTAAGCTTTGATCGTCTGTGATTTCATTATACCCCTTCAGCCGGGATGAGCTATGTCGAAACGGTTCTGCGGGGCAAGAATGTGCATGATATGCCGCTGCACGGCGGAGTGAACCGGAGCGCCGGCTGAGGATATGAAATCGGAGCGAGCCGCCGTGCGGGACGTCAGTCAGCCTGAGCGTGACGTGCGGTGTGTGACAGGCAGGCCGTTGTCGTGTGTGTACAAGTGGTGGCCTCCGGCTTTTGATATCGAGGAGGTGTTTTTAAAGCTGTTCGCCATTTCTGAGCAGCTCGACATTTTTAGGAGCAACTTGGAGAAATCAGTAAGCGGGCTAAAGGGGGGGAAAAACAAACGCAGCAAAGCCTACGAAGCTTTCTAATCAGCCTCACGTCAACACCGTGAAACTGATTATCGATACAGACTTCTGTTCAATGATTACCGTCGTCGTGTTACTTATTCGCGTGGTGTAACTTAGTCGCTACTTACATCCCAAGCCCGTTCAATAGTTGCATTAGGTCATTATCCATATTGACCTTAGGGGGAGTTCCTGGTTGTTGATACATAATTATCCTTGTATAATGGGGTTTCATGTTTTACACTGCCCTGCATTTCCTCCCACGGTAGGCACTTACACTGGAGTTCTCTCTTTCTGACAGGATCCTGGCCTCGCTGGAAAGGTGAAGACGACTCATGGTGTTAAATGCTGTGACACAGTTCAGCCCAGGCAAGAGCGCGGACCAGGCTTCAGCTTAAGTGACTATTCACAACCACCAATAGTTCTGTGTTAACCATTTGTGGAGCGTTTGCCATGGCGTCTAGTCTGACATGCACAGGTGTTATCTGGGCCCTGCTGTCCCTGCTATGTGCTGCTGCTTCTTGTGTTGGCTTCTTCATGCCCTACTGGCTGCTTGGCACACAGATGGACAAGCCCGTATCCTTTGGTACATTCCGCCGCTGCTCCTACCCGGTTCGGGATGAGGAGCGGCAGGCCACCGTGATGCTGGAGCAGTGTGGGCGCTATGCCTCCTTCCAGGGCATCCCAAGTCTGGAGTGGAGGATCTGCACAGTGGTAACTGGCGTAGGCTGCGGCCTCCTCCTCCTGGTTGCCCTCACCGCCCTGATGGGCTGCTGCATCTCCGATCTCATCTCCCGTACCATTGGGCGTGTGGCCGGAGGCATCCAGTTTGTTGGGGGTGAGTCAGTGCACTCTGCACACATTTCGAGCTGTCTGCCACTGTCGGTTTACCTTTTTTTTTTTCCCTCATGAAAGTTTTGGGTTGAAGTTTTCAGAGGCTATTCTCTTTCTCACTTTGTCTGATGTACTTTGTGAAATGTTCAGTGTCAGTTAAGAGTTGAAAGCGAAATACTTCTTTTTAGGTTATTTGTGAAAATCAAGACACTACCAAAGTGCAGTGTTTTCATAATGTACTGTAGAATATTTTAGAACGCTTTCATTCCAAGTAAATAGGGCGTGCTTTCTTGAATTTCACCTCACGTTCACATTCATGTTTCTTTGCACGTCAGTTGGTCTAATGGCCATGGCATCAGGGGCCGTTCCACTTTTTGCAGAGAAAGATTCTTGTCCAGTGTACAACACAGGCCTGAAAAAAAGATTTGTGAGTCCTTTTGTCTGTTTCGGTATGTGGACACAACTCCCACGTATGGCACTGGTTTCACTCATGTGTGCTGTTGGTTTTGCACATGTGTTCTCCAGGGGCATGAGGGCTATGGAAGGTTTCAGAGGAAGTTGCGCTGCTGAGGGCTCAGCGAGTTTTTCTACCCCAATTTGAGGAGCCGCGGTATCCCAGCCCACTCATTATCCCAAAACGTTTGCTCACATTCTCTGTGGCACACCACCCTGCTATTTACGGTCCCCGCTGCTTCAGCTTGGCTTCTGGAAGTGAAGTGACAGAAAAGCAGGTTGCAAACAGATTTGACAGCGCTGCAAGGCTTCTCAGAAAAATAAAACTACAGAGGACCACCAGAACCTGACATGTGTTTGTTCTGAGAGGCTTAGGTAGCTGGCTACATGTGAATTAATTGGGTGTGACGTGATGATTTAGGTAAAGGCGGATTTCCTCTGGTGTTTATAGAAATATGCTCTTTAATGTAGAGACCTTCTTTCCAGCTCTTTGCAATCCGTACTCTCAGTATTACATAAAGTGGCTATATTTGGTCACAGGATTAAAATGGGGGGCTTCTTTTCATGCTCCCTGTTCCCCGCCAACCCCCCCCCCCACACACACACACACACACACACAAGTCCAGACACATAAATTTGGATGAAAAGAGCATAGGCCTGGGGGGGAGGGGGGGCGTGGTGGAGGCACTGCAAGGGGCACTGCTAAGATCTCTGAAACTTGAATGTCATTGATCCAAAGGGCAGAGCTGTTCCAGTCAAATGTGGAAGGGGTAATTGGCAGTGACAGAGTTCAGAAGATCATTGTGCTGCCCGCTGTATTGTCTGCTATCACTTTCTAAGTAAGAAGTAAGTGGCAATGTCTAGGCCGTGGAAATCAGGGACCGTGGTTGCCTGTAGGCTAGGGAAGTGGACTTGGAACCAAAAACCAGTTGCTGGTTCAAGTCTCAACACCAGCAGCGGAAATGTGGTTGTGGAAGGGGATTGAGTACCACCTCCGCCCACCCCCACCCCCCGGCCCCATCTCAGTAGCTACCATGTAAGGTAGTCTTGACTTATGGGGCACTTGGCTATTGAACAATCCACTTGATCTCTTCAGTGGCAGATGCCAAATACCACTAACAGATCCTGAATGTTTATGTGAAGCAAGGCATTGCTGGAAATGTGTGTATGTGCGTGCACGTGCGCACTCCCTATCTCAATGCAGGAGAGAGAGAGCGTGTGAGATAGTAAAGTACTGCTGCTGGAAACACGAAACAACAATAATGTCACGGATGTAGTTCCTTCTCATTAAACAAAAACCTCACTGAGAAATAAAATCCACCGGGTGGGTGCAGAGCATATGGAGAAAGAAATGATCAAATCTCAGCGATTAATATTCAACAGAGAGTAAATGAGGCATGCAGTTGGTTCACAATGCATGTGAGTGTACCAAGAGACGAGAGAGCCCTGTTGTTAATAGTCTGGGTGCCAGCATCGTTCGCAGTTGTGTTTCTTCCACTCCTATTGTTTTCCTCTAATGAAGAATATCTTAACCTGGTGAGGCCCAAGCCTCTGCGTCGCCGCCGGTAAAAGAGCAACCTGGTCGCTCTTTGTCATTCAGCTAAGCGCTGTCATGTAGTAGGTAACAGCCAGAGTCATTGTAATAACATCATCAACAGCAGCACACAGTAGGAGCAGTAGAGATTCTCTGGTTTGAATTTGAAGTTGAGTGATTTTTCTCCTGTGCCAGACTAAGTTCCCAAGAGAACGTTTTTTCAGGGTTGGTTTATACCTCATGGCAAAAGCGCGTTTTTTTTTGTCTTTCAAACCAGACTTCAGAGTGGCCGACTGACTGATCCAAGGCTGTGCTCGTGCTCTTATTGAGCTCTTATGGAGTTAATGGGTCTGTGCTATAGCAGGCCTGGCCAGGCACCATACCCAGCCGTCGCTTTAAAGTCAGATCTTAACATCGGCCTCTTTCCTGGCAGGCCACTAATGCAAATATGCCAAAGAGGGGGCGGTGTTTTCTCCATTTTATTTTGCACCTGCTTAAAACCTCCCTGCAGTATCTCGCAGTTGAAGCTCAAACAGCAAGTTTGCATTTTGAAGTTTTTCTCAGATGGAAAAGAAATGCTCGAAGACAGCGTGTGGATATCTGTGAATAAAATATATATGGAGCTGTAATGTTGAAGGGGTGCCATTTTCTAATTTACATATTTTACCGTGCATACAAATGTTGAATGCGCATCTGTTCATTTACTGGAAGGTAGGGTTCATCCATCTATCCAAGTATTGATGTCTGCCCAGTTTTTTTTAGGTGATTTATTGCATCTAAATTTTGCAGTCTACAGAAGAAATTGTAGAATTTATTCTGACTACAATGTATGGTGACAGGCATGGGCGCAAGTCCATGAATACTGGGATGGCGTCCAGCGCTTCACCTGTGGCCCCCATCCATAGGATTAGTGGTTGTGTCAGGAAGGGCATCTGACGTAAAATTTTGCCAAATCAGTATGCGGCTTGACAAGACCATACCGGATCGGTCAAGGCCGGGGTTAACAACAGCCGCCGTTGGTGCTGTGCCCTCACAGGGTACCGATGGTAACTATAAAATCCACTGTGGCGACCCCTGAGAAACAGGGAAGAGCCAAAAGAAGAAGAAGAAGATTCTGAATACCATGTATATTGATCCAGTGTTAACTTTTCTAAACCTGAAATAAGGACCATCTCCGTCTCTTACAAATATTTTGTGAAAAAATATCGGAATTGAAAGCATTTTAGCTATTGATGAAACAGACAGCTAAATAACAGCCATATAACAAGTTGGGACCAGATGACTTTTGCCTGTTTCTGAATCATATAGGAAGTTGAATCTTGAGAAATAGAAAGGAAATTACCACCAACAAGATGTACTAGTGGTTAGCGTGGTCGCCTCACAGCGAGAAGGTCCTGGGTTCGAGCCCCGGGGTAGTCCAACCTTGGGGGTCATCCCGGGCCGTCCTCTGTGTGGAGTTTGCATGTACTCCCCATGTCTGTGTGGGTTTCCTCCGGGTGCTGCGGTTTCCTCCCACAGTCCAAAGACATGTAGGTCAGGTGAATCGGCTGTACTGAATTGTCCCTAGGTGTTGTGTGTGTGTGTGTGTGTGTGTGTGTGTGTGTTTGTGTGGGCCCTGTGATGGCCTGGTGCCCTGTCCAGGGTGTCTCCCCGCCTGCCGCCCAATGACTGCTGGGATAGGCTCCAGCATCCCCGTGACCCTGAGAGCAGGATAAGCGGTTCAGATAATGGCTGGATGGAAGATGTACTATAGACCTTGGACCGGCTGCCTATGACCTCTATCGGGACCTTTATTGGGATGGCATGTAGGGTTTGAATGGCAGGCTTTATTTTAGATAGATATTCGTGTTCTTTACAATATCTCCAGCTTAGGAGAGTTCGGACATGTGGGGGACAGTTTCCTCTTGGGATGCTGGGATAAATATGGAAGAGCTAAACACGGCAGACTTCATAGCGGATGAATCTGGTCAGCAGGGATACCGTGGAGCCCACGGGCCTCAGCCTGGCCTATGAGAAGTACAAAGACCTCTACAGTGTTCTGGGAAAGCTGTAATACCACGCACGGGGGATGGGCCAGCTACATTTTATTATTTATTAAAGGCGTTGAATGTCTCTTACATTAAATATAACCCCGAGGTTTTGATCTACTTTTTTTTTTTTTTTGGATGAGATCTGATCTGATCTGAAAATGGTGGTTTTTGCATTTCATAAGCGCAATCTGACGCTTCGATATGAGGTTGTTTTTTTGTTTTTTTTAATCAGAAAGTCAGGATAGACTTGTAATTTTTGGCCCTTCATTCACCTTTTACTCTTTTACACTCATGTTGCATTCTCTCTTTAAGGCTCTCATTGACCCGGTCAATGAGAGCCTTAAAGAGAGAATGCAACATGAGGCTTTGGCTTCAAGGAAAACGAAATAACCAGAATTAACCGAATATGTATGACTGATAGCATTTTTCCGAGATGCTACAGAACAAATATATATTTATAGATGCTGTCATATGGGTCTTTAAGAGTTATACTGTAAAAGTAGAGTTGTTATAGGTACCGCTATTTCACCCCCCCAGAGGTGATCCCCGCAGTATAAAATACACAACACATGTGGTGTTTGGTGACATCAAGTCCGATTCGCTGCTTTCGTGCATGCTTTTCCCGTGGCTGAAAATGTGTGTCAACAGCGTAAGCTTCAGCGATGAATTAAGGACATGTAGATAAATTGAAGATGGGCTGTCATCGCATCACGGCTCCCGTAATGTTGCCAAGGGCTATCTGGCAGAGGGACGTGTTGTCCTGTTTCGGAGCCATACCGCCACAGCTAGGGGCTTTGTCCTTCCGTCGGCTCTGTGGTCTCTTGCCAGCTGGATCCCACCCAGTCCCACAGTGTGTGTGTGCTTCCGCTCCACTCGAACCAGCGGCATTTTGTTTTCAAGTGCTGTAACGATCCACACGAGTAAGGTTTTAAATCGTCTGCTTTCCGAGGGAAGATTTGGTTTTGAAAAGAAGAAGAACGTTTTGGTTTAATGGCCTGATATTCACTGTTTTGTATTCCTTGGCACAGACGTAGGACCTACTTCTAAGTTAAGTTGATCCCTTTTGTGTGAAACTCTTTGTTTTTTAGATCAACTTTGGCAACAGGGACCTGTCCTGTATAGCCGATAGGTAACAAGTTCAATCCCAGCAGCGACCACGTGTCCTTTAGCAGGGAGCTGAATTTTTACCTACTGCATTGCTGGAAGTCAAGCTGGGAAAATGTACTTCAGGGGCCCATTTGTATTCCTTCCTCTCCATATGCCTGCAAGGTTTGATGTGATGAAGATCAACTACGCCATTCATTCTGCCCCGGTATACATTGTGGAAAACTAATGAGCATATGGTCCATATGTTTGAGCGGCGGAAAGCTGGCCACATCACAGTGGACTTGAAGCCTCACGTAGTGTGTTTTGAATCCTGCCTTGCACGCAATACTGCTCTCCCCCGGGGTTAGTCAACTGCAGCATATCAGGGTCAATGCAAAACAGCCCCGGCTGAAATCAAGACAGAGCTATTCAGTGCCTTTAGTGTTGTGTCTCATGCAATGTTGAACTCAGAATGTGGGTCATGCCTGCCTTCTGACACGATTACCAGGTGACCGCTCATAGGACATTCCCGTGTCTGAGGCTCAGTGCGAATCCTCTTCTGCACAGGATGTGTATAAAGACACTCCTGGGTGGCGTGGTTGAAAGGCTTATAATTGCTTTTGTTTCCGGCCATTGATGGTTATAAAGTGGACGTCTGTTCCTCAGAAGTGATTGATCGTCTAAAGTGCAGTATGCTATTACCACACTGTAATGTGCCCATTCAGGCAGGCAGCTATTTTTTGCTCAGCTAGCAGCCCCCCCCCCCCCACACACACACACACAGCTAATGTACACACGCACACACACACACACAACACACACACCACCACTACTGCATTTTTGCAGTCGGGGAATTGCATAGTGTAGTTTGTGGACTGCATAAAGTCTTTCTTCTTAAGTATCATGGTCCGTCTCCTTCACTGTAGCACTGTTTCACAGTGAACTCCCACCTCCTTCTCTGCCCCTCCCATTATATGGCGGTACTGCAATATTTCTATTGCTCTCCATCTGTAACGCCATATTTCAGACTTGTTTCACCTTTCCCCTAATTCTGCTTCATGTCCAGCCCTGTCTCATTCCTTCTCCTTCTCCCTACTCTCCATCTCCTTCCATTTCTTCTTCTCCTCCTCCTCCTCCTCCTCCTCCTCCCTCCAGCTTTGCACATTGCTGTCTGGTTTGGGAAGGGAAAAAAAACAGATTGGGCCAGTGCTCAGTGACCCGAGGAGTGGACTTGGAAAGAGCGAGAGTGAGAGATAGAAATAGAGATAGAGAGAGGGGGGAGAGAGAGAGATAGAGAGAGGGAGGGGGAGAGAAAGGGAGGGGAAGGAAGAGAGAGTAGAGAGGGGGTGGGAGAGAGAGAAGGAGGGAGGAGAGAGAGAGAGAGAGAGAGAGAGAGAGAGAGAGAGAGAGAGAGAGAGAGAGAGAGAGAGAGAGAGAGAGAGAGAGAGAGAGAGAGAGAGAGAGAGAGAGAGAGAGAGAGAGAGAGAGAGAGAGAGAGAGAGAGAGAGAGAGAGAGAGAGAGAGAGAGAGAGAGAGAGAGAGAGAGAGAGAGAGAGAGAGAGAGAGAGAGAGAGAGAAAAGCCCAGCTTCAGCAGGGATTTAGTTTTGTCCAACAGGAAGTCTGGGAAACCAGAGGACAGACAGGAAGAGTTATTTCAGCCAGTTCCTCTGTTAAGTCATTGTTTTCACTGCAGCGGTACCAGGCGTGCTGCCTATCAGGTCGGTATTATCACAGGAGGACGGTTTCAGAAAGTGTGTCTGGTGTCTGCAGTCAGGTCTGGTATGAGTGTGTCCATCAAAGCAGAAATGCAAGTGAAGCCTTGTGAAGGGGGTTTTTTTTTTTCGGGATCTGATTAAATGTTACTTGACGACTTCATTTTAGATCACTATAACAAACTGTCTGCGGGCGTAACATTCTTTCTGGATTAGAAGAAGGGTCACAGTAGTTTGGAAAACTAGATTTTTTTTGTTTGCAATTTGCAAAATGAGTAATTACATGCAGGGGAATGTCTGAATCAACATTTGTGCAGATCCTCCGCAGATACCAGAGCAACCATTCACCCGATGTCTGGTGATTTAACACTGACAGACATTGTTTCGGGGCATGTTTGATGCCCATGTCTCATAATGAGTAATGTCTCGCTCACAGTCCGGCCAGTGATCCCTGCAATGGGGGGGGGGGGGACTGACTCAGGATATGAAGGTTGAGCTCTTTCATGTGGTTTTTAGCCCTCGGTACTTTCAAAATTTATAACTTTATTTGTCCCCAGCGGGGCATTTGGTTATGCAGCAGTTGGGACGCGTACATTTAGCACACATAAAACACATAAATACAATACTAAGACAAAAAAACTTTGTAAAATACTCAGTCAATTAAAAAAAAACAACAACCCAGTAAGTTAAGTTAATACGTTATACAAATAACTACCTTTTCCCACTAGAATTTAGGAGGGAGGTGGAAGAGGGTATAAAGGAATGTTTATATCTGTTGGTTTTAGCTAGTGGAGGTCTGAGGAGGGTACCAGGTTGCAGAAACTGAAACTTTTGATGGAAAGGATTCAGCTTTCTCAGTAACTGTTCGTTTCCATGGCCAGTTTACTGTGTGGAGCGTCAACGTATAGCGAGAGCGAGGGACTGTATCGCATCACCTACCGTTGTTTTTCTGTGTCACTACACGTTCTGTGTAATTAGTTGGGAGGAAGATGGAAAGGCTGTGTTTGACACGGTTAAATATCTCACAGGGAGACCGGGGGGGGGGGGGGGCGGCAGGCATCAGTTGGCTGATTAAATGAATAAGTATGGATCGGATGGGTCGGGTCTGAGCCCTGTGAGAGTAAAGTAGTGTGCTCAGTATTCATGCCCGGTTTTACAGTCAGTCTCAAAGGTACCGTGGCTTTAACCATACAGTTAATTATACCCTGTTCTTGGAGGAGGAGGGGGGGGCATAGGGTCAATATTCTTTTTCTGGTGCTTTCTCATGGGTCAAACAGCAGGCCAGTGAGGAAATAGGAGACCGCTCTGCAAATAAAATAGCTTAAGATTGCTGAGAAAATGGCCTGGGGTTATATTTGGCATGCAATTAATAAAAAATAAAAAAAGTATTGCCCAGTTTAATCTTTGCATGTTATACTATATAGATACCTTAAAGACCTGGGGCCTCATGTATTAATCATTACTATGGGGAAATTTGTGCATACACTCCCATGGAATTTTTTAGCCCTCAAGTTTGTCTGACAGTCATCAGCAAAGCATGATGGTTATTTGTAATGCCTTCCTCCTAACATCCATTGTCTACCTCTTGCAACGAGCAATCACCCAGGCCTGCAAAGACATCAGTGTTAGCCAATCGGTGTCTAAATTCAGGGGTTACCAAGGTTCTACGCTGGTCTCTAAGACAAACGTCTCATCTCATCTTCAGCCGCTTCTCCGGGGTCGGGTCACGGTGGCAGCAAGCTAAGTAGGGCGCTCCAGGCATCCCTCTCCCCGGCAACACCCTCCAGCTCCTCCTGGGGGATCCCAAGGTGTTCCCAGGCCAGATTGGACATGTAGTCCCTCCAGCGAGTTCTGGGTCTACCCCGGGCTCTCCTCCCAGTTGACCGTGCCGGTAAACCTCCAAAGGAAGGCGCCCAGGAGGCATCCTAATCAGATGCCCGAACCACCTCAACTGGCTCCTTTCGATGCGAAGGAGTAGCGGCAGGTGTTTGGTACCAGAGCCCATGCTATGTGTGGAGGTGAGCCCAACTATATCTAGTTGGTACCGTTCCACCTCTCACACCAGCTCAGGCTCCTCCCCTGCCAGAAAGGTGACATTGAGACAAACCTCAGGGCTAAAAAATCCCATGGGTGTGTATGCACAAATTTGCGCATAGTAACGATGGATAACACAAGGCCCTTGGTCCCTTATTCAAAAGAGCGTGGTTGATTTTTTTCTTCTTCTTGATTTTCTAATTCTTTACTTTGTAGAAGTCTGTTATAACTCTCAGCCAATTTAACCCCTTTTGACGGAGATTGTCTCCCCCGTCTACCTCCTTATCACAGAGAACCAGTGGGGAGAAGCTGGAATGAGAGGCGGATTAAGAGGCACATTAACTGATGGTAGATAACGTGCGGTACAGACCGTTTGGGTCTCCATCTGCATCAGCTCGGGTCAGCTCTGGAGAACAAGCCTTTCTTCAGCCGGCGACCCCCAAGCTTTCGGGGCTCAGGTGGTCGACGGGAGAGACAGGTGAAGGTGACATATTAGGCAGCTGCAGATCAGATTAGAGGAGGATGGGCGCCGCACATGCGTGCAGTTGTCGGTCACGAGTGGCGTGTTGTTATTGGGAAGCGGGAGTGCTGTGAAATGTGTTACTGCACAGCTTTATTGAAAACATACCTTTGCATGCAGGAGCATTGCTCTCACTACAGCATGTTTCTGTGGTTGCTGGGATATGTGTGTGCATGCAGGCTTGCGTGTGTGTTGTGTTTTCCTGTTCCTTTGTATCCACGTGGCACGTGTTTTCTTTAGGAGGAAGTGTATAATATGAACTGCAAGTAAGTGCATGAAAGTTCTGAGAGCGGCAGCGGCGGCCAAGGTCCATCTTTGCCGTCTGCCCCGAGGAATGCTAGGAATTAAGGATAAACACACTCTGTTGCCCCCTTCCCCCCCAGTTACCCCATACTCACCACAGCACTTTTAATTGGAGAGTTTCCCCCCCCCCCTTTTTTTTATGAGCTGATGAGCAAGTTAAAATGTTTGCCTCAAACAGGTCTTACAGCCGTCCTTTCGGCTGTTAAAATCTACCAGCAGCGGGCTCGAATCTATATTTAGGCCGCCTGCAAATGCTCGCGCAAACACGCAACACGTGAGAGCTTTTAGTTTAGAGTTAGACCTATAGACAAAATGCTGCAAGACCCAGGAGAGATTGTGTTTGTATGTATGTGTGTGTGTGTGTGTGAGTGTGTTTGTGGTGACAAACACAGAAATTGCTTTCTTTGTGGACTCCTCGAAGCTCCTCAGGCGTAGACCAACAAAGGCACTGTGTTGTGGTAAACAGGCACAATGCCATCCCTGCTGTTATCATACGTAGGTCATCGCCCTTGCAGTTACGCAGCATGCAAAAATGTGTGCTTAAGAAAACAGTGCGCCTGCTCCGGTTTCTATAAGGTGTTTTGGCTGACAGAAGTGGAACAATAACCGCCATTTTGTTTCCCACCACAGCAGACTGAGGAGGCTGAAGTGTTTGGGTAGAAGGCAGGGCAGCGTGATTCCAATTCGGCTTTACTTCCCAGACTTGTCGTTCCAGCTGGTCAGCAGTTGGGTGGGCTCTTCCTATTATAAGATCTAGTTTCTACAGCAGCAGGGGATGCGGAGAGGGGGCGGGAACGGGGGGAGGGGCAACATTTGGAGAGCTCAGAAGGAGCCCCTGTTAACAGTCGGCGGCCTTTTAAAATGAGTAAGCCAAGTTACAAGCTACCTCTTAATCCAAGGTGTACACAGAGCTCATTCAAGCATGTTTTTAGACACAAAACACCTCGTGAACCTTGTTTCTCACTCGCAAACTTGGCTGCACAGTCGGGCGGGGTGGGGGAGTTGCAACCCCTCCAAAGATATTTGTGAGTGAATGCATCTAAAAATATACGCTGTTGTCCATCCATTATCCAACCGCTTATCCTGCTCTCGGGGTCACGGGGGATGCTGGAGCCTATCCCAACAGTCATTGGGTGGCAGGCGGGAAGACACCCTGGACAGGCCGCCAGGCCATCACAAGGCCTGTTGTAAGATGTTGACATTATTATTTACCCATCCATCCGTTATCCAAACCACTTATCCTACACAGGGTCGCGGGCATGCTGGAGCCTAGCCCAGCAGTCTTTTTTTTTTTTTTTTTTTTATTGACATTTTAAGCCTCATTGAAAAGAAAATTGTCGATAACAATTTTTTTTGGTACCCCCACCATTATCCTGTGTTAGCCCCTTCATATTCTATCACTTGGCATTGCCCATGCAGTTTCGATTTGAGGTCACATTTCAAAGAAACCCCGTCGACTGAGGTGCAAATAGGATGTGCTCCGTCAGTTCTAACATGCTCAAATAAATCAGTCTTTTGATAAAGTGTTTCTGATCGGTAACTTTCCTTCTGGGGTTGTTGGTCAGCTAAAAATGTGATTCAAATGAGCGAAATTTAGCTCTGCTGAATTTCTGCAAAAGCATCTCTATTTGACAAAGTTGGCTGTAAGCATCCAAGCAGGATGTGATGTAAATAATGTGTGACATTGGCCAAAAATGTGCTGTCAACACGAGGCCCGCTTCCAATTGCAAACTTAACACAATAATCCTGTATCATTTTATTTGCGGTAAAATTGCACAACAGTTATGCTTCACATCTATGATACTATCATTGTTTTGATTGGAAGTCTTCACTATATTGATACCGGGTTCTCACGGTCTTTTTGTGCCTTCTCATAGCAGATATTTCCAGCAGAAACTGCACCGACTCAACTGTCCTCCCTAAAAGAGAAGAAGCAGCTATAAGAGCACCATTTACGGATTCCAGGGCAATTCATAAGCACTGCTGCCAGGAAGAACCTTCAAATCCGGGCTTTTACTGCCTGGACAAGAGTTCAGAAAGCTCTGGATTTGGAAGGCCTTGCGATGAGAGACCAATTTGAGTCGTGAGACATATTTTGAGCCACTCAGTCAAGCAGGCGGCCCTGTAAAAGCACAACACAAGGTCTTAGGAATGCACACTGTGAACTTCATTTTGGAAAGCACCGATGGTAGACTATATATACAGGACAGAGCGCCATCCCTGTCCATATTTGTGTATGTTTAGCCCAGCAACAGTGGATGGCCATATATAGGGTTGTTGTAAAACCACTGCTGCACAAGCTGTAAGGAGCTGTGATGTGAAGGCGGTACAGGAACAACGTGACTATTCTACATGCGGAGGAGTGTGTGTTGATTTGGCAGTGAAAACACAAGGTGCGTCGAAAACAAACCCGTATTCAAGTCAAAGTTGCCGACGGTACAGATCAAGTGTAATTTATCAATAGGTGATGTTGGGCAAGGCAGCCATATCAACGCGTAGCGATACCTTATCTCTTCTTACCCGTGTTCCTTTGTGGAGATCTGAAGAGCATTAGCACCTCTCGCCCCTCTTATCCTGTTGTTCAGTTTAAAGAACCATTGACTCCCTTTGCTTCCTTAAAGGGAAATAATAATGATTTTTCAACATGTGTGCATTGTGGGGATGACGTTCCATTAGTAGCCACTACACTGAGCAGTCTTTACATGCTAGGTAAAAATTTGTTCACTTGTCTGGCTGGCGTGGTGGTCTATTCCATTGCCTACCAACACTGGGCTCGCCGGATCGAATCCCCGGGTTGCCTCCAGCTTGGTCGGGCGTCCCTACGGACACAATTGGCCGTGTCTGCGGGTGGGAAGCCGGATGTGGGTATGTGTCCTGGTCGCTGCACTAGCGCCTCCTCTGGTCGGTCTGGGCGCCTGTTTGGGGGGGGGGGGACTGGGGGGAATAGTGTGATCCTCCCACGTGCTACGTCCCCCTGGCGAAACTCCTCACTGTCAGGTGAAAAGAAGCGGCTGGCGACTCCACATGTATTGGAGGAGGCATGTGGTAGTCTGCAGCCCTCCCTGGATCAGCAGAGGGGGTGTGGCAGCGACCGGGACAGCTCAGAAGAGTGGGGTAATTGGCCGGATACAATTGGGGCGAAAAGGGGGGGGTTCACCTTAATCAGATTATTGACTGCATATAAACATAGCCACTGGTGTCAGTCCATGAATGATAGGCTGTATTATATAAGAAAATGTGAATATCAACACTACGTATATAGCTGTATAAGGAAACGCAAAGAACACTACATTATACAGCTGTATAAAGCATTGTTATTTGCATTTTCTTATATAATGCAGCCTACCAGCAAACCAGGAAGTAACGTCACACGTCCATAAATTTTCCACCAGTGACTTCAACGCTGGACACAGTTTCGGTGGTGTTTCAGAGACACAGACGACTGCTCAGTATTATGGCTGCTAATGATTTGTTATTGCCACAACCTTGTGCTAATTCTGATTCAACATTTATTATTTTCTCGTATTCATTATTCCCTTTCCTCCATTCCGGATTCAACGTTTTCATGTTTTGTATTTTGCAGTGCAATTATATTGTCTCGCTTGAATACAAAACCGGCATGTAAAGCAAAACAAAAGACCTCCGGATTCTTCTCCTTTCAAAGGGGAACCGGAGGAACAAAGGTGGTCTTTGATCCAGCAGAGTGCCTTGGCCCTCAGCGCTCCTTTTTGGCCTGGCCCTGCCCGAGTCCCCCTCGCATTGTTCCCCCAAGTTCGACATGCGGACGACACCGTACGCCTGGGCGATGGGCTCGCCGCGGGTTGCCATGGCAACAGGGGCCTGGCTCCATTTACACCAGAATTTTATGGAAAGTTTTCCTGGATGTGATTTAGAGTCACGCTGTGACTGAACCCAGAGCTTTTTAATCACACCGTGTAGCTGGCAAATGTACTGCTCAAGCTGGCTCCGAAGTTGAGACGTCTCCGGTGGGAGATGGCATGGATAAATTGCGATGATTAAGAATGAGTTAGTCCTGGTTTCTATTGACTCTCCGGCATAATGAAAACATCAATCCACTATTAATGGGCCAAAGATTAAGAAAACCCTCACCACCACCATTTGTCTGTCCCTGCACTATAGCGAAATGCATTTCGCCAGCGTTCAAATTTTCAGTCCTATATTTCCATGTAGAGAAGGCTGAAAGAAAAAACAGCCTGGTGAGCCTGAGAGATATCGATGTGACCTTAATGTAGATGACGTGATCTAACCCTTTTCGGCACGGCATATGGATCATGTGTGTATTTCTACAGCTGAGAACAGAGGTGTTCTAGAAAATAAAAGAAAAAAAATCTTTTCTTTTTGCTCTGGCTCCCAAGTCATTCTTCTTTCCACTCCATATTGCAGACTAATTGTATCCATATGCACTTCCTGATTAAAATTACATGGCTTAATTAGAAGGAACCACAAAGCTTTTATTGGAGCTGAGCTAAAGACGAGGATGTCACCTGTTAAGATGAAGTGGGATGGGAGATTTACAATTATAGAGTGATTAAATGTGGAGCCAAGCGCCTTGGGAGTTGAACCGTGTTGCCAGACTGCCTGGGATAGCTCTCTCATCTGCTTATCCCCTCCACCGACAGCATAGACTTGATCATTAGTAATTGCATTGCTATCATGAATATCCTGATAACATGACGGCTGCTAGTCTTTTGTCGGTATTCCCCACAGGGCAACTCCCCATCGTGCTCCCTTCTGTCCTCTGTCATATGGGCTCTGCACGCTCCTGCATAAATACCGATGATCCTCGTGGAGAACTATTCGGGATATGATTAAGAATTACATTTGCTAGTGCCTTAGTTGACGAGCCACGCGACTGATGTTGTTTCTTCATTATAAAACCGTCCAAACAAAGAGATTTGCTGGATTGCTTGCAGAACTGGCAAAGTCTCAGTAATGTCAAAACCAAATTTGTTTTCAGAATCTGACTGAAACAGTCTGATGAAGCGATAATGGCCTTTTTCTCAACGTTATTACTTTTCCAAACCTAGCTGTATCTCTCCCCAAGAGCCGTCCAGATCAGGGACGTAATGGCCTCTCAAGCTGTTCTCCTCAGCGTGTTTCAACCTGGCCATAATGTACCTCGCCGCCTGACTTTTGAAGATAAGTGCAGGGTGGGCGGCTGACCAGATTGTTTTTCTTTGGTGGTTTTGTTCATGAGGGGTTGAATGGAGAGCACACAATTGCACTCCTGATGGATACCCAATTTCACAGCGAGAGATAAAAGAAGCCGACGACCGAAATCTGCCGATAACATTTTGAGGAATATCACAAAAGGCGATTCTTTATGAATTTAATGTTACTGTTGGTGGTTGTGTTTGATATGGTGGGCAGACAGGGGTGCCCGTTACTCCGGTGGATTTCTGTCACAGTTGCCTGATACAGAAATGAGATATCTAATATTCCTTTCTGTTTTTATAACTGCATCGGCTTTTCCAGTGTGAGATGGCAAAAGTGGCGGCTATCATTGAGGTAGGAGAGGTGGATGTCGTAAATTTAGTAGTTGCAATGTACATTGCCTGCGAGCAACGATGACGTGTGAAAGCCAAACTGTAAACTGAGCTCCGTCTGCACACAGGAAAATGCCAATAAAAGTGGAGACAGCTGTGAAGAACACTTTGTATAGGGACCTTGTAATACTCTACTGGGACGTGGGCGGTAAATGTCCATTCAGCATCTCAAAATCCAAGTTTGCCCGACTTCGAATTCCCCAGGCCAAGCAATTAAAACTGAGTTGTCCATTATTCAATGCGTCAGAAGAGCAGAGGAACAGTTGAAGAGCATGTGGACCCGCACCGCTTGGCAGTGTGATTTTTTTTTTATTTTTTTTTTTTTTTTTTGCTTACTCTGATGTGGACTCGTCCAAGTTTTATCAACAAATTTAAAGTAGCTTAACTGAGGTCCCCTGTATCATTGGGCCACCATCCTCCTCTTCACTGAAGGCTACAAGAACTCATATGACCAAATTAAGTATTAATATGACCGCATTCACACGGAATAAAAATTCACAGGAAATATACTTTTTAATGAAGGGAAAAAGGGCAGAGAAAAACAGTCCAAAATGAAATGTCAAAGGTTTCAAAGAGAATCTGACAGCTTATTATTTCAAAGCGCTGGCACTCAACGGTTGCAAAACTCCCATATTTATTTGGTGTGAAACTCATATTCTCTGACTCTCAGTCTTACTCCTTCAAAGGAAGGCCCACACCAAATAGATATGACAAAAAAAATCATTAGCAGTCATTCCACGGCTTTGTTTACCCACCGTCCTGTGAGGACAGTTACCGTGAAAGACTTTAGAGAAACTGCACAGTACTTCCTAAGCGGTAGCTATTGACAGGCACATGGAGATTTCCCCTGTTGGTGTGCATTCAGCCTGAAAAGACAGTATACACTACACATGCATTGTAATGCAATGCAAGTATGTATGACAGACTGTTGGCAGTCAGTCAGAGAATCCAAAATTAAAAACCTGTGCATTTTTGATGAGCAAATTTTGATGAAATACTGTAGTGACAGAGGTGACTGGAACACGCCCCCCCCCCCCCCGCCGCCGCCCTTTGGATCTGCCGATCCAAGGAGGGCTGCAGACTACCACATGCCTCCTCCAATACCTGTGGAGTCGCCAGTTGCTTTTTTTCACCTGACAGTGAGGAGTTTCGCCAGGGGGACGTAGCGTGTGGGAGGCTCACGCTATTCCCCCCAGTTCCCCCTCCCCCCTCAACAGGCGCCCTGACTGACCGGAAGAGCCGCTAGTGCAGGGATCAGGGAACGTACCCACATCCGGCTTCCCACCCGCAGACACGGCCAATTGTGTCTGTAGGGGACCCCCGATCAAGTCGGAGGTAACACGGGGACTCGATTCGGTGGTCCCCGTGTTGGTAAGCAACGGAACAGACCGCCATGCTACCCAGACGCCCTTGGACCAAGGGCGTCTGGGTAGAATGGTCTGTCAGGAAGAACTTCTGGTTTCATTTTTACAAAGAAAAAAATATTTTGTGAATGACTGCTGGGATAGGCTCCAGCATCCCCACCACCCTGAGAGCAGGATAAGCGGTTTGAATAATGGATGGATGGATAGTCAGGCATTTCCTGTGGGGCTCTTGTAAATTTGCTAAACTTTTTCGAAAAGCACACCCTCATTTTTTTCCCCTCCCCGTTCAAAACAAATACGCAGCTTGTGTTGAGGTGTCACAGGGCCGTGGAGCCGCGTTGCCACCCGGTGAAGTGTTCAAGCCGTCTTCCTTCGAGCAGCCGATTGGTGGGCTCGCGGTGGGGTGGCGCTGAGTCAGGAAAGACACCTGCGTCAAGCCACAAGCATCTGTAATCATGATCAAAGCCCAGATCCATCAGCCGTGAGCCCTGTAGTGTCACCGCTCAAAGCTTTGTTGTTGTAGAGCACCCTTCTTCTTTTTTTTCCCTCAACAAGCCCGGCAGGCTGTTACTCAGGAGGAGAGTCAGTGGGCTTCTCAGTAAAGGTGGCTACTCCGACGCAACCAGGCAACAGGCCCCAGGGGTCGTGACAGAGGCATCTGCAGGACTTATTGATCTGTGGAAAGAGATCCAGATCCTCCCTTGGGTCACCATTCCTCACCGGCGATGTTTAGCGATTCACCAGTGCTTCGTTTCTATGTCCTATTGAAGCTATTGACCGCATGTGCCCCTTTATGCTGCGTGATGTCATGTTTTCTGTTGTATATCCTGTAATCTTTACACACCGAACCTTCATGTGCTGTCTCTGACATCCATCCAGTTGGCTTTTTTTTGTTTTTTTTGCCGTGTCTTCTATCATCAAACCTTCTCTGTCTTCAAAGTGGTCGAGCCCACGCAGGTTGTCTGGCATTAAAGCCCCCCCCCCCGTGCCTTGAATAGACACGCATGTTCTCGAAAACCCTCCTCTATCACAGCGCCTTGTGATAATTACCCTATTGTGAGACCTTGAGCTTGAGATATAACGCCTAACCAAGGGCAACGTGTCATGTGCAAAGCAGCCTTGTGATTCATTGGCATGTATATGGCTAGCCATATATCTGCAAGCTATCAGCAACAGTGGCAATAGAGGGGCGGGGTGGAAGTGGGGGAAAATGAGCTGCTATCGCTTGAGTGGCTACTAATGGCGTCTTTTTATTGGTAAAATAAAACGGTGTCCGCGGCACCCGAAGGTTGGTGCCCTTGGTAGTTGGTCCATCGTCTTATTTTAAGAATTGAAACAACACGAATTAAGAGCCACAAAGAACTACAAGTAGGGTTCGATGCAGGGGTGCTGCCAGGGATTTTGCGCCCCTATGAAGAATATGACTGAGCACCTTTTATTTATTTAATTAATCAAATAATTATTTTATTATTTTCCTGACTTCTCTAAACATTAAACCCCTTCCTCTACCTTCATCCCATGCTACCGGCTTGCCCAACAATCCCCTCATCAACAGCTTCTCCAATAAGGGACCCATCTTCTTAGTTTGACCAATTTACATTAAAATGCTCTTAACAAAAAGGAATGTGATACCACCGTAGCCCAGATTGAACCTGTGGGTTCTTTCCTGTGGATCTCACCTTCCTGTGGATCACGAATCAGAGAGGTCTTCGACAAGATCTGGCCATATGCGATTGGGTAATCGGGTGGGATAAGGGGAAAAACTGGAAATACATTTATAAAAAAATTTTTAGCACCGTTGTGGTGCCCCCTCTAGTCTGGCGCCGTTAGAATCTTCATAACATTATACCCACTTACGGCGCCACTGGTTCGATGTATTGATAATAAAGTTTAAATGGATGTAACCTGCTATATTACTTTAGCTGTTGGTTGGTTGTTCCACTTTTGGGGTTAAAGAAACATTCCACTCTCAACCACCAGCATCCCAGCCTCTCCCCTTCTGTGGTGAGATGTCAACTCTGATCCAGACCTAATCCACCAGCCCAATAGTGAGGTCCCTGCAGGGAGCCCTGGGGGCCCCAGGCCTAACCCCATTACCTCATCTGTCTTCAAGACAGGCTAAAGGCAAAGGACCTGCCCCATGCGTATCCTGTCCCGCTTGCATGCTCAGGGCTTCAGAGCCATGTTGAACTCTCCAGCCTTTATATGGTCACCGCCGGGTATGTACTGGCGCAGCGACCCAACTTGTCACCATGGTGTCCCGACAAGTGTAGGAATATAACCCTGAAGATAACCCTTTTCCCTTCAGGGGTCTTCCCAGTCCTCAAAGAGGTAAAAGGCATATGGGTCTGGGCTCACAGAGAGGTGACAGTGAGCAGGTGGCATGAGAGGTTAGTCTCATCCCCTCCGCTTGTATCACCTCCTCTGTTTTCAGTTCAGTGAAAGCCTTCGTTTACATTGGGTTTATGCAGCAGGCATCCCCCCCCCCCCCCGTGTAGTTTTGTTAGCTAAATTAAACAATAATAAGAATATGAAGTGCAGAATTTTTTTCCCAGTCTTTTTCCACCATTACATGATTCAGTCATAGTCCTCTGCTGTTGTTTTTCATAGGTCCACATGGGCTTTAGTTTGTGAAAACAGTACAAACAGCCCCCCCCCATAATGTCCACAAATGCACATGCTGTAGTAGCAACTGAAGATGTTCTCCATCAGGGTGTTTGTCCTTCATTATCATTGGATTTTGGGAGGACAAGGGGCTGCATGCATGCAAATCCATTCATATTGTTTCCTGATTTTTTTATTTTTTTTTAATCATCATTTATCATTGGGCTGGCAACACCGTTTAGAGGCGTTACAGTCCTTTTGCGTAGCAGATCAAGATTGATTTGAAAAAGGCCCCATGACGGTGTGATAAGACGTACCACCGGCGCCGGCAAATGACAATAAATCACCTCGTTTGCATGGGTGGGATCTACCCACTTTTAATTCAGTCAGTTCCACTGGAATAAACTGATCAATTTAAACAGCCTCATGCATATAATTTTTAAAAAAAAACTGTTTTGGCAGTCATTTTATTCACCACAAAATATCTTTATCTTTGAATTTTGAAGGACGCTTAGTTACTGAAATCACTGACTCTATTACAAGCCCAAAGAAGAAGAAGATGGGATATAATGGGTATAAGTATTTGCACCTCATTTGCAGTGCCTCCTCTCTTCTGTCTGCCCAGAGCCAGTAACTCGTGTGTTTCACTACACTATTAAACCTTGAATATACTATACTTGTAACTGTAAAGCACCACCACACTTCATCGGATAACCCGCGGGGAGCTGTTTGGTCTGGTCTGACGCGCACACTAAGAAAGTCTTGTGTTTGTGACAAATTGAGCGACACGTTGCTCCTGCCGGAGCCAGCTCCTGCCCGGGTGCTTGTTTGTTCCTCTCGAGAGGAAGTCAAACACAGCTTCAACAAACTCACACCCTAACAATGCAATTAAAGACGTGATTGGCCGCTTTCAGCCGAGCCAAAACAATGATTTATTATTGTGTTTGAAAGGGTGATTTTTTTTTCCACCCCCAGTCTTACGTTGTTGTTGTTGTTTTACTTCACCACGAAACCAACCCAGGAAATAGGATGACTGACATAACAGCCTGCATTCAACTAGCCCACTTTTCATCTCCTCCTCGCTTATCTCATCGCGAGCGCACTGAGAGGAGAATAAATTAAACGGGTAATGAAATCAGGGCTTTTACACAGGGAATTGAATTAAATGTCAGTCATAAGCAGATGACCTCATTTTCTCACGTCCAACGCGATGACTACCCCTCCACGTTAAGTGGTATGATCTACTTTCAAATATATTCGCAGGAGGGAATGGGCTCGCCGCTTTGTTAGTGAAATATTCAGGGACGTGCATGGTTTGTTTTTTTTCTTTTTCATCTCCTTCTTGGTCATTATGCTGCTGTGCATATCGTGCCACACTGTTTGTCTTGAGTCATTTGTTTCCAAATCACCAAATGCTCAATTTTATTTGTACATATATGTCTAAGGCTTCTGCGTCCCTTTATATCGTGACGCGCACGCTGGCGAGCGGGGATCCCAATATATGCGAGAAGGATGTAGTCTGAGGGCGAATCCGTGTTTTCATAAATCCCTGCTTCCTTTTGCACAATCAACCTTCTGTCCTGTTACTTCCAAAATCCCATGTCTTCCTCGCCTGTGTGACAGGGGGCGGCTGAGGTTTGAGGAGAGCCGAGGCGAGGCGAGGGGGAGGGGAAAGGGACTCTTGAGGCCACCAGAGGAATTTTTTGCATACCAGCAGAGAAAGCGGGGGGGGGGGGGATTTTTACACCTCCAAAGGCTCCAAACCCCTCCACACACACACACACACCCCTCAGCCAGCATCATAAACTCCGCAGGAGCAGCTGGTCTTGGGGAGAGATAGCGTGACAGAGAGAGGGAACGACACCCCTGCTATGTGACTCTCCATCTTCTTTAAATAAAGGCCAGTAAGAAGAGAGGAAGAAATCACACGGAGGAGCAAGGGATGCGGCACCCATCCCTGCCGAGAATCACCAGATGGAGCAGATCTAAAATCAGGTCCCCCCCACTCCCCACCCCACCCGCTATAAATACAACGGAAAAACAGGCAGACTTGAGTCTTAAAAAGGATCTGGCATATGCTGTGGTCAACCTCTGTGGTGGAACAGAGTGCTATTCCGCCCCATGCTTAGCATTTCTCCTATGAATTCATCCATGAAGGCGCTCACTTTAGCATGCACCACAGCAATGGACTCCCTTGCAGCACCGTATGCCAATCAGACTATTGACCCCGTTTCCATGTTTACTGTGGGGCGGGGGGGGGGCTGCCTCGTGCAAATTGGTAAATTCTTTTATGTTGTTAAATTTGACATCCTTTTTTATGGTTCAATAACTGTTACCTAACTGTTGAGTATCTCGAGAGAATTGTGCCCCAACGGCTTGATAATTAATCGATGAACAAGTGGCGAGCCGGGCTGCAAGATCTGCCCCTTTTTTCATCACGCTCGCATCTGTCGTCTTTAAAAATTTTAAGCCTCCCAGATGGCTGGGTCATAAGGATCAATTAAGCCATCAGGAGAGAGAGCGGGGCAGTAATAAGACGTGTAATATGAGGTCGTTGTTCCCAGGAGAACACTGTTAAATTCATCACAGCCCCGCGTTCACACATTTATCACTTGTACTTTCAAGACTTGTAATCAGTCACAGATGCCAGGCGTGATGTTGCCGCCACACGTTGAGGCTAACATCAGGACCAAGGTCTAATCAGTAATACATCTGTGTCTGATGCATTATCTACACAGGACCACACAACATTTCAGTGGCACAAATGTATTCAGGCTGAACTAATTAGGCATGTTTGGCAACTGTCATGTGATAACGTGAATTTCTCTTAAAATACATTTTTGATTCAGCATTGATTTGACTCGTCTGCTTTATCAGCCCGGCTGGCTGGTAGACAGGATTATATAAAAACCTGGATAAAAAAGAAAATATTTACAGTTGAATAATTTCTGCATCAGAATGATTTCCATTAAAGGGACATTTCACCGATGGTTTTGTGTATGTACGATCAATACTGATGAGTAATGTCGACTGAGGCAATAAAGTCCTCACTGTGTACTTTATTGATGGAGAAATCGTTTTCCCCTGCTCACCCCCCCCCCCCCCCACAGCACCTACACATACCAGAATGCATTGCATGTAAGCCTCTGCACTACTGTTATGGGATGGCATTTCCACCATCGGAAACATAGCTTAGCAGTGGTTAGCACAGTTGCCTCACAGCAAGAAGGTCCACGGTTCGAGCCCCGGGGTAGTCCAACCTTGGGGGTCGTCCCGGGTCGTTCTCTGTGTGACGTTTGCATGTTCTCCCCGTGTCTGTGTGGGTTTCCTCCGGGGGCTCCGGTTTCCTCCCACAGTCCAAAGATATGTAGGTCAGGTGAATCGGCTGTACTAAATTGTCCCTAGGTATGAGTGTGTGTGTGTGTGTGTGTGTGTGTGTGTGTGTGTGTGTGTGTGTGTGTGTGTGTGTGTGTGTTGGCCCTGTGATGGACTGGCAGCTTGTCCGGGGTGTCTCCCCCCCCTGCCACCCAGTGACTGCTGGGATAGGCTCCAGCATCCCCGTGACCCTGAGAGCAGGATAAGCGGTTCGGATAATGGATGGATGGATGGATGGATGGATGGAAACATAGCTTAGCCGAGAGAACGAGGATGTGTTTTTTTAACCGTGTTTAGAGTAGATTAGAGTATCCAAAACCTGCTAAACTGTATTTTTTTTTCCGGCCGCCAGCTGACATCACGATACATCACCTGGCGGCCAGAAAAAAACTCGGTTTCACTGCCGCCACAGGGATACAGAAATAATCAGGAATCACTGCGGGTGTTTTTCATACGCTAACTCTTTGGCAGATAGAGAGGTAAGGTTGAAATCTGAATTTTCCCTTTAATGTAATGCCTTACTCACAATACATTGCAGTGGAATGAGTTGCGATAGCGATCACTCATTTAAAACAATGAAACCACTCCTGGTGAGGCTTGTATCGTGGTTACAACGTGGACCGGGCTTCTCCTGCATCACGACTCCTGCACACATTCCTCACAAACCTCTGACGGTCAAAGTGGAGATAACCCTGATTGTGGCCTGGTCTCCGGAGTTGTTTTCACACCTCTTTCCACACATTGGTTTTATTTCAACAGTATCGGTGCCTGGGAGACGGCTCTGCCGGCGGCCAGCTGTCCGTTTAAAACCAGAGGAGGTAAAGACCAGCCCTTGAAGTGCTGAGATGTTTGTCTCCGTTGCAGCCAGTCACACTGAAACAGCCTGACGCCCAGCTGAGGGATTCACAGCAAGCTCACATGCTGTGAGTTCGATCGCTGTTGCTCTCGTAGTCGTTTCCAAGAAACTTGCCAGCTATCGAACATGAGAGTTTGGAGTTTGTTGTGCAAGAGATAAGTACTCACGTAATTTATTCCAAAACTTTGTGCAAACAGATTTGAGGTGCGGTTCACCGAAGGATTCGGTCAAGAAAGTCCAAGTCCATGCGCAGATGTGTCTACGCGAGGTGTAGAGGCGGCCCAGTGGGCAAGTGCCACACAGAAGGTCTAACTTGCTGCCAGCTCAGTTAGGAATTATGGCAGCTATAGCGTTGCGTAACTTTTGCAGTTGAACCAGAGTCTACGCTTGGTCGGGAAAGACTGGGTAATCTCCTGTATATTTTCTCTCCGCGGAGAGGTCGATCCGTCGTCCATTACCCGGTTGCTTTCTCACTAAACCTCTTTAGAGTTCCACCAGTCCGCACGACTATTGAGATTGAGTTGTGTTTAGGTTGTTGCGTTGTGTGTGTTGGTATGAGGTTAAGAACATGGCCGTCCGGAAGCTGTCGGCTCTACTCGAGGTGGAGCCCCTGAAGAAAGTATGAAGAATGGGAGATGCTGCGAGTGCTTTGTGGACTGCTGCCTGCGTGGTTGGCCTCAACATATGGCGTTAGAGGACGAGCCAGTGCCAGGGGAGGATACGGCCTTATGGTCGCAGGAAAAATGCAGACGCAGCATTATCACAAAACAGGCAAAACAAGTTGCTGTATGATGAAAAGGAGGAGGAAATGTTTCTTTCATATTAAAACGGACAAATGAACAAGAGGAAAGCACCAGAACGACCTTCAAAACTATATTTCGGGGCAGTCATACGATCTCTCCACCCGCCCTAAAGATTAGTATCTTTCAACACATCTCTTTTGATCTGGCTTTTCTTCTTTTGCCCCCCGTGTCTGATCAAACGACTTAATAAAAGACTGACTGACAGTATCTGTTTCCCTCCATAGCATCACAAGGTTTTTAATGAATTCTGCTGTTGCCAGCGTTTCTAAAATGGTATAGCAGCCAGGTCCACCGTGGTTTGACATTTCAAGGCGTCTCTGTCCTGTTTTCTATTGCCCGCTTGAAAAGGGTGATTGTGAGACATTCAGAGGACTGATGAGGGAGTAAAAGCCTGAATGGAAAGTGAGCTGAGGAATCCATTATCAGTCTTGAATGGGTTTGTGAGAGAGTGGGGTGGCCGTTCTGTGTTTTGTGTGACCTTTGCTGAATGACTCAGAGGATTGCGGTGCCATCTGTGCCCTCCGGGCATCACTAATCCCACTGCTGCTGCACTCAGCAGTAATTGGTGCCTAAACCTTTGCAACACGTCCGTGATCCTGGTCACCCACCCACACGTACGCACACGCAGACACACACACACGTACACACGTCATTTCCAGCATGGTACGTTTTATGATCCTCTCTCTCCCCACACACACACACACACACACATATATATATATATATATATATATATATATATATATATATATAAATTATTCATTCTCAGTCTTTGTGTATGCCGTTATATTAATGGTTAGACTAACGCTTTACCTTTGTCTGTGGCTACCGAATAGACATTTTGTCAGAGCAGTTTTTCATATGGCGGACAAAAGCTATTCTGCAACATGGGTTTTTTTTTTTTTTTTGTAATTTACTTTTTATTAATATTCAACATCAAACAAACAGTTCCATAAGATATATTTCAGATACTCTATGTATTTATCATATATTCATATTTGCCACAAATCTCCACATAGTACTTATTAGAGGTACGCAACATGGGTTTTTAATAATACACTTAACTTATTCTTTCCATTTACATGTGCAAAGCTCCTGCAGGGAGCCATGTTTTGAAATGAAAAAAACAAAAAAGGTTTAAGTTCTGTTAAACCTCAGTTTGAATGTTCTCAAGAGAAATTCAGCATGGCTTTTGCTGCTTTTGTATCAATTTCTCCTTATCTCAAAATGTATTATATATATATTCCCTTGAGTCAGCCAGAGCAACTCTGAAGTACTCCCCCCCCCCCCCTAAATTAAAGAAAGTGCACATCCACCAAAAGCTTCCTGGATGTTTTTATTTACCTGTCCACCCTATCGTCTTATGTACTTGTCATGGTTACTTCTCCGCTTCTTCGTCAGGAAGAAGTGGAGCACCTTTTGAGGAAAAACGGTACTGAAACCTTATTTTAGCTTTGGCTCCTCAGCAAAAACATGTTTCAGGGAGGAATACCAAGTCTTGATCGGCGTAAAAACTACAACTAACCAAGAGCTGATCACTCAGTTATATTAGATTTCAGCTGAAACGTGACCGTCTAATGGCAGCATCACTTTTGTCCTTTAGTTTGTCCAAATTAGTTTTCCTACCAAAATATGGGCCGTCGTGTGTTCCCTGCTTTCTTCTCGAGGCTGCTTATCTCGTTCCTTTTTGCTCTCCCTACTCCGTGAAGAAGCCTAACTCTTGCAGCCTCCCTCTCATTTTTCCCCTCGTGGTACTTGAGTTCCAGTGGATGATCAAAGACGTTCTCTGCCTCATTGTGATGGAGGATAACAGAAAGACGCTTCGGGATATGGCGTCGGTCTCTCTTGAGGATGTGTACTACGCACTGCAAGAGCAGATCTTCATATTATTCTACATTTTTTTATTGGTAATTAGGCCTAGCCTTGCTGGAAACTCAAAAATCTGACACGGGCTCGCTCTTCAGCCATCACAAGGCTGTTTGAAACGAAACGGAGTGCTTTATGCAGACTTCTTAGCCGCGGGGAGGGGATATTTAATGCTGGTTTAATTGTGAAAGAAGTATTCCACCATTTTAAATCATTTTGTCAGGCAGCAGAGAAGATGTGGGTCGTTTTCCATCACGGGCCGAAGTAATAACGATGGTATGCATGGGAGAAATAAACAAGACTGGCAAGTTTACCTGTCAGAACAGCGTTGAGCCAAACCCTGTTGGGGTTGTTGTGTTGTAGGTGTATGTAATATTTTCTCCTTCCCTGTGATTTATAGTGCTGAAGCTCTGAGGCAGGACTGGTTTTTTTCAGTGTTTTTAAACTGGCTGAACTGTGTACGTAAGTGCTTCTCCGAGGAATGATTCATGGCGGGCATGCCCGGACACGTGGAAGCTCACCTCCTAACTTATGAACCATTAGATCAGCCGGACGAGTGCGCTACAAGGTGTCCCCCTGGATTCTGCTGTACATTCATCTCAACATTGATTTTTAATGTTTGGGGGGGACACGGGTTTTTTTTTTTTTTTTTGCTGCACCCACTGAGCGATGGATAGTCTGCAGGCAACAAACTGTGATTCCATTTTGTATGTTTGTTATGACTTAAAAGGAGAAACACTATATTATAACACACAACAACACTCCTTCATGTGTGATGGATTGTGATGCAATTGCCCTTGGGGACATAAGAGCCAAAAGCCAGGCACAAATTCTTCTCAGTCATGCTCAGTATTAATCTTTGCACAGTGACTATGCAGCGTGTTCAAATAGAGAATTTAGCAGTGAATCCCCAGCCACTCTTCCTCTCTGATCATCACATCACTGGCGGGGTAAGGAAGGACACGGTGACCTTTTGGGTTTGGGGGATGGGGATTTTCTCTTCAGGGACCTACTATCTAGTGGGTTGAGCCCAGCCACTCCTCCATCACAAGTTCCCATGTTCCTAGACAGCCACAATTGTGCCCTAATGAATTCACTGAATATTAAACAGGCGGCCTGGGTCCGGGGGATGGAGAAAGTCCTGATGGACAGGACCCTAGTGTAATTATGCATGGCTTTTTTTTTTCCACTCTGCATGTGACATTCTCTGATATAGAAAAAGAAAAATGAAACCAGGAGGGGGGTTTGCCTTTTTAGATACCTTTCCGTAGTCAATTTTGTCAGTCCCTTTGCTTTTATGTTTGTTCCATATGCTTTTTTGATTGACTGAGTTATAGCAATTCTGTTTTAATCAAGCTTTTTTCCTGGGGGGGGGTGCCCGGTGACTGTTTTGTTGCCACTGATGTGAAATCTCTTTAATTCAGAAACCTCGTTTGTATGGATCCTTCAGCACCGCTGACGAGAGTTTCTATCATTTATCATTAATCGAGGTTCAGAATCCTCTCAATCCGTTATTCAAATACTGTTATCCCTATGGACAAACTCTTTATGACTCAATCAGTTGGGTGGGGGTGGGATGATGGGTCTGTCATGACAATGCCTCCCACGCCATCGATTTTCAAAGACAGGCTGTGGTCGCACTGAAACTATCAATACCTAAGTGGAAAAACACCCGAGAAACAGAATTCACATGTCGTTCCTGTGATCCCAGACAGTTTGGGCTTTCCTTGTGAATATGATTTTTCAGTGATGCAAAAAAGGGCGCCAAGATTTACAAAGAGGAGACTTATTGTGGTGATGCCCTTTTTAATGGGCGGGGGGGGGGGTTGTGAACAATTTTATAGGGAAGTAGAGCCCCTTTTTTGAGTTTATTATTGGTAGAACTAGATTAAAGCATTTTTTTTTTTTTTGCTAATATTTGTATTAGACAATGCCAGAAAATCAGGCTGACAGATTGCAGAATTTTAGTTTTCCTCACACGGGTTGTTGGTATATAATACAACCACCAGACATTATAGTCACCAACTACCCTTCCCCCACCCACCCTCACCGAATACCTCAAGTTCCCGCCTTCAGACAAAGCAGTGTTATCGGCTGGAGTTGTTAGTATTAGATGGATGGATGGATGAGAAGATGGATGGACGGATTCTTTAAGTCACTTTCAAGCATTTAAACACAAGTTTGTCACCTTCACCCTCATACATACTTATGTATATACACATTATACTCTCTCTCTCTCTCTCTCTCTCTCTCTCTCTCTCTCTCTCTCTATATATATATATATATAAAATAGAGAGAGAGCTAGAGAGAGTATAATGTGTATATTGTATGTCTCAGAGAGAGACATACATAGTATATACGTATAGAGAGAGTGAGAGAGACATACATATATACACATTATACTCTCACTAGCTCTCTCTCTCTCTCTCTCTCTCTCTCTCTCTCTCTCTCTCTCTCTCTCTCTATATATATATATATATATATATATATATATATATATATCCATCCATCTTTTGTCTTAATCGCTTAGCCTGCTCTCAGGGTCGCGAGGATGCTGGAGCCTATTCCAGCAGTCCTTAGGCAGCAGGCGGGGAGACACCCTGGACACACACACACACACATATATATATATATATATATGTATATAATTGTTAAGATGATTTTTCATACTCATATGTCTTTTTGCATGGGGATTGAATGTATGAGGTCAGAGGAGATATTTGATCTATAGAGACATAGATTTGTTTTACAGTCACTAGCACCCCCACCCATAAAACCCCTCCTGGTGTTAAGGAATATAGTTTGGACAATTGTATTGCGTCTGTTTTCGTGCATTTTTCCCCCACTTGGCACCAGTGAAGCGTTTCAGTGGAGCATTTTTGGTGAGGACCCAGATTATTGTTGAGTTTTTTGGCCCTTACTCCCTCGCGATAAAATCTGTGGATTCATGCATCGACTGACTCTTAAAAAACACGAGTCCCCGCTGCTGCGTGATTAAGACCATATGTTTCGGTGAAGGGTTGGTGTAATGGCGGTGGTGGGTCTGTGTTGGTCATGGTGTAGTAAAAAGAGTCTTGGCTGGGCCAGCATCCTGTTCGAAAACTTCTCATCTGCCCGCATGCTGAATTATTGAACAAACACATTTTATGACTGTGCAATTGTTTGGTCTTTGTGTTGTGCATCAATTATCTCACATTTCCATCTTAGACACGGTATACAATTTAAGAGAAGTCTTACCCATAAATCTATGACTATTAAAGGTAATTTCAGTCGTTTAACCATCTATATCGTCATTATGAAGCCATCCATACTGTTCACATTTAATTTAGGAAAACAATGAACGCATGTGATGCTTACTTCATGGGTTTGAAACTGTTGCGGTACACACCTTGTTTGTTTTTCTTACCTTGAAATAATAAATATATAAAATATACACTGATGAGCCAAAACATCATGACCATCTGTCTAATATGCTGTTGGTCCTCCGTGTGCCGCCAAAACAGTGCCACCCCCACCAAGGCATGGACTCTACAAGACCCCTGAAGGTGTCCTGTGGTATCTGGCACCAAAAGATTAGCAGCAGATCCTTCAGGTCCTGTGAGCTACGAGGGCGAGCCGCTGTGGATCAGACTTGTCGGTCCAGCACATCCCGCAGACGCTCAGTCGGATTGAGATCTGGAGAATTTGGAGGCCGGGGCAACACCTTGAACACTTCAGCATGTTCTTCAAACCCTTCCCGAACAATGTGTGCTGTGTGGCAGGGAGCACTATCCTGCTGAAAGAGGCCACCGCCATCAGGCAATACCATGCCGTGCCGTTATGTTTAGATAGGTGGCACGTGTCAAATTGATGTCCACATGAATGGCCAGACTTGGGGTTTCCCAGCAGGTCATTGCCCAGAGCATTAAACTGCCTCCACCAGCCTGTCGTCTTCCCACGGTGCATCCTGGTGCCATCACTTCCCCAGGTAAACAGTGCACACATACATGGACGTCCACATAATCTAAAAGAAAACAGGACTCATCGGACCAGAAGACCTTCTTCCACTGCTCCAAGGTCCAGTTCCAGCACTCGCGTGCCCAATGTAGGCGCTTTCGACGGTGAACAGGGGTCATCATGGGCACTCTGATCAGTCTGCGGTCATGCAGCCACTTACACAGCAGGGTGTGACGCACTGTGAGTTGCGACATATTCCTCCCATAACCATCATTAAAATTAGACCTTCTGTTGGGTCAGACCAGACGGGATAGCCTTCGTTGCCCTCGCATCGAGGAACCTTGGGCACCCAACACCCTATCCCCGGTTTGTGGTTTGTCCCAGCTCGTATCGCTGTCGGTAGTTACTTGCCACTGCTGACTGGGAGCCCCCCACAAGCCTTGCCGTTTCAGAGATGCTCTGACCCAGTCATCTGGCCGTAACAGTTTGGCCCTTGTCAAAGTCCCTCAGGTCTTTACTGCTACCAACTTCCCCTGCATCCAACACGTTGACTACGAGAACTGGTTGTTTGCATACCATCAATAACCTACCCAGGCCCTGACATGCGCCCTTGTTTGGAGATGATGAAATGAGAACATCGGCTGATCCAACTTCTGTGGAAATTCTTCAAGACGATTCAAAATGAGGCTCAGTAGTGTGTGTGGCCTCCACGTGCCTGTATGCACTCCCTACAACGTCTGGGCATGCTCCTGATGAGACGACGGATGGTCTCCTGAGGGATCTCCTCCCAGACCTGGATCAGGGCATCGGTCAACTCCTGGACAGTCTGTGGTGCGACATCGCGTTGGCGGATGGTACGAGACATGATGTCCCAGAGGTGCTCGATTGGATTCAGGTCTGGGGAACGTGCAGGCCAGTCCATAGCATCAATGCCCTCGACATACAGGAACTGCTGACACACTCTGGCCACATGAGGACGAGCATTGTCATGCATGAGCAGGAACCCAGGGCCCACTGCACCAGCATATGGTCTGACAATGGGTCTGAGGATCTCATCCCGGTACCTAATGGCAGTCATGGTACCTCTGGCTAGCACGTAGAGGTCTGTGCGGCCCTCCAAGGATATGCCTCCCCAGACCATCACTGACCCACCGCCAAACCGGTCATGCTGGAGGATGTTGCAGGCAGCAGAACGTTCTCCACAGCGTCTCCAGACTCTCTCACGTCTGTCACATGTGTTCAGTGTGAACCTGCTCTCATCTGTGAAGAGCACAGGGCGCCAATGGCGAATCTGCCAACCAAGATGTTCTCTGGCAAAGGTCAATCGGGCTGCACGGTGTTGGGCTGTGAGCACAGGCCCCAATTGTGGACGTCGGGCCCTCATACCATCCTCATGCATTCTGTTTCTCACTGTTTGAGCAGAAACCTGCACATTAGTGGCCTGTTGAAGGTCGTTTTGTAGGGCTTCGGCAGTGCTCCTCCTGTTCCTCCTTGCACAAAGGACCAGATAGCGGTCCTGCTGCGGGGTTGTTGTCCTCCTGCGGCCCCCTCCACGTCTCCTGGTGTACTGGCCTGTCTCCTGGTACCTCCTCCATGCTCTGGACACTGTGCTGGGAGACACATCAAATCTTCTTGCCACAGCACGCATTGATGTGCCATCCTGGATGAGCTGCACTACCTGAGCAACTTCTGTAGGTTGCAGATACCGCCTCATGCCACCTCTAGTGGTGAGGGCACTAGCAAAATGAAAAACTAACCAAAATCGGCCAGAAAAGATGAGGACAGGCAAATGGTCTGTGGCCACCACCTGCAAATGGGTTGTCTTGCAAATTGTCTAATTTCCACCAGGTGGAAATTAGACAATTTGCCAACAGGTGAAATTGATTCACAAATCAGTGTTGCTTCCTAACTGGACAGGTTGATATCTCAAAAGTGTGATTGACTTGGAGCTACATTGCATTGCTTATGTGTTCCCTTTATTTTTTTGAGCAGTGTATAAACCTTCGTTAAAAGAAAAACTGAACGGTAGGAAAACTTCTCAGCAAATAAGGAGCTATACACATATATATACACTGTCTCTCTCTCTTTCTCTCTCTCTCTTCCCCAAAGGGCATAACTGCCTAAATGTGAACTGTCCGTCAAGAGGGAGATTTAATGAATATGCCTGTCAAAACAAGAATTACAGTCACCAAATCTTAACCCACACACAGTCTGACCAAGAAGCAAAAATAAACGTCGTTTTGGAAAAGCCCTCAAGCATCCCGCAGTTTTCATCATCCTCCACCACGGCGGACATTTTTTAAGCCGAGCGAAAATAAACTGCTGTTGCTGTCATTCTGTTTTCCACACATGCAGCATAATGAAACGCCACTGCCTATTCCTGAGCTCGTCTCTATTACCAGTGGACTGTCAACAGGTAGTTGAAAGGCCCCCTAACAGGAGGTATCGCAACAACTATGTGGTTCTTTCAGGGTAGGATGGACTGTCTGAGAGGTTTTCAACAACTGTTTTCTCGATGATTATGACAACCTGTGAGTGCGAGTGTGTGTGTGTGTTTGCTTGGAGACTTCAGTTGCATCACCAAAATACCATCTATCCATTATCCAAACTGCTTATCCTGCTCTCAGGGTCGCGGGGATGCTGGAGCCTATCCCAACAGTCATTGGGCGGCAGGCGGGGCGACACCCTGGACAGGCCGCCAGGCCATCACAGGGCCGATACACAAACACACACACACACACACACACACACACACACATATATTAACACCTAGAGACAATTTAGTATGGCCCATTCACCTGACCTACATGTCTGTGGGAGGAAACCGGAGCACCCAGAGGAAACCCATGCAGACACGAGGAGAACATGCAAACTCCACACAGAGGACGACCTGGGACGACCCCCAAGGTTGAACTACCCCAGGGTTCGAACACAGGACCTTCTTGCTTTGAGGCGACTGCGTTAACCGCTGCGCCACCGTGCCATATCACCAAAATGTTTCATTTTAATAAACGCAACCAGCTGAATTTACCTCACTGTGATTATGTAGTTTCTGTCTGTCAGAGATTCCATTGGCTCAAAGCCCAAAAAAAAAAAACAACAAAAAAAAACAACGTAATTTTCAACCGAAATAGAACAGGTGGACTTTTCTTTATAACTGTTTGGTTTCAATCTGCAGAAATAGCTTTCCCTTCCTGAGAGTATCGGGTAAATCAGATACGATATGATTACGTCCCACGAGCCAAATTCAATATCATACAGAATATCAAGTGCTCACCAAGTCCCACAGAACTTGATCTGCCTCTCTCCGGTTGCGTCCTTTTCTATCACGCGCAGGTTATTTGACATGTTCCATAATGTGCTCTCATGTTGGCTGTTCTGCTGCTCAAGTGTTCTCAAATATCAACAATGATGACAACGCCTCACAATGAACAATACGTGATTTGGTGCATAATGTAGCTTGTATTTCATGTGTTTGCATAAGCTGAAATAACAATCAAAAACATTTCAGTAGTAAAAAAAACACTTGCATAGCTTTTTTATATCTTTCTGTCTGGGTCTATGTACAAACCATCTATCCATTTTATCCCTCTATCCCTCATTCTCTCTCACTCTCTCTCTTTCTCTCTCTCTCATTATTTTTACCTTTTGTGTGCTCAAAGGCATATTTTATTCAAATACATCAGTCATTTTACAAGATACCCGAGCCGTCTTAATTCTTTGCTTGGATATAAAAAGAATTTCAACTTTCGCATTTAATTGTTTTCTTCGTGGTTTATGCAAATGTTCAGTTGCAAATAAGAAGCGCTGGATGTAAATGGCAAAAGTTTCCAATTACGAGATCCTCATTATTCTCAGGGAAGATGTTGTTTACTTGAGGTGGGAAAGGTTCGGAGCGTGGATAAAGGGGATAGAAATGACATGATACAGCAGGGTTTTAAAGTCAATACCCATTGCCTCTTTGGGTGGCGTGAAACATGACTAGGTGCAGCTGACATTACTTGATAACTCCTCCAAGCTCACGGAAATGTTGTAGTAAAACCTCATTTGTTGTTGCAGAACAAACATATGATGAAGTCTTGTCACGTCGCGCGCACGGGGGGGCTGTTTTTTTCCACACAACGCACACCGATTTCCATTATTATTATTTTTAAGACTCTTCAAGTTTGCGAACATTGTTGGCGAATTCAGATGCGCTTGTAAAGTATAATTTGGCTTTTTTTTTTCTTTTTCTTTTTTAGACCCTGGGCCCCTTTTTCCTAGTTTTTGCCATTGTGCATATTGTAACGACCACGGATAACTAGACTCGCCAGCCCTTTACCAGCGGACCCTTAAATCGACTGGTTAACATAGTCGCCCTGGTGCGGGAGACCCCGGTTCGCGTCCCGACTGTGACAGTTCCCGGCTGCCCCTCGAATTCGCTACATTGGTGTCAGAAGTGAGACCACGAAGACCGTGGGAAGCACGTGCGCCCAGAGCCATGAGGGAGCTGATATGCTGAAGCGCCACGCCGCGCTTCCCGAAGGAGAGAATAGACTTGCTAGCCCTTGGCTAAGGGGTCGGACCCTTTAGAATAGAATACACTTTGTCATTTGTACATACATACAACGAAATTCACTCTCTGCGTTTAACCCTTCCTGGCTGTGTAGCTGGGAGCAGTGGGCAGCCACCGTGCAGCGCCCGGGGAATGGTTTACTCTTGGTTTACCCTTTCCGGGTACTGACAGCTGGGTAGACTGTGCCCGGGGATTTGAATTCAGAGTTACCTTCTCCTAGCCTTTGCCTAAACAGGCAACAACCCACAAGGCAGCAGGTGGATTTGAAATCAGAGTTCCCTTCCCAATGTGTTGGCTGGACTAGGCACCATGGGAAGTACCATACAGGCATGCAGGGGGACCAGATCTATCAGTAGGGACGTCGTCCTTAGCCAAAGGGCCCTTGCTGAGGTAAGGTGCTAACCCTCTACAGCCTGCAGTTGCAGTTTAGTGTCTTTAGTCGATTGGTTCACGTAGTCGCCCATGGTGCAGGAGACACGGGTTTGCGTCCTCGGCTGTGAGTGACAGTTCCCGAATTCGCTACTATCTATATATATATATATATATATATATATATATATATATACTTGCCTCGAGGAAGAGTGCTATTGCGTTGATAGGGAGTTGTAGCCGTGTACACGGAGGTCTGCAAGATAAGACGATGTTAGATAAAGGCCAGGAAAGCAGACTTACCTGTCTGAGGGTACAGCCGTACCGAAGACATAACAATAACCACTATCTAAACCTAAACATAGCCACTATCTAACTTTCGCCACCATCTTAAACCCTACACCTATTTTCATGTGGTTTGTTTGTAATTTGTGATTCGATGCTCTCTGCACAGAAGCTAACTTTATCGGAAGTGGAAAAAAATTCACCATAACCATGACATTACGTTTTCACGTCCGCAAGCCTTAAAAAGGAACATGAATGCATACATCCGGTTTATACAAATCCATCCGTCCGTCTGTTATCCAGCCCGCTTATCCTGCTCTCTGGGTCGCGGGGATGCTGGAGCCTATCCCAGCAGTCACTGGGCGGCAGGTGGGAGAGACTTGGTTGTCACCCGACATCGTTTTTTTTTTAAAGCACGCGGAATTAAGATAGGAGTAATCTCGTGGCGATGAGCCACCTTTCAACCTTTTTGAAAGATGACACATTTAAAGGAATCATCTTGAATGTAAATCAGCTTTTAGGGAAAATGAATAGTGACGTTGAAACATGACGTGTTGCAGTCACCGCGTCATAAACACCTCCACCGCAGTGCGGTTAACACCAATACACGGTGTCAACAGTGCTGCAACTGCCCTGCACTGATTTAATACGAGACCAAGTCGCATTTTCTGTACAAAATGACAAACAACCAGAGATACTGATTATTCGTTTGACAAACTGTAATTCTATGGTACAAAAGTGAATGTTTGTGGCACCCACGGGGGCGTTACAGCTATGGCGGGGGAGACGCTGGCATTCTGCGGCACCACAAGGCGCTGCTGTGGTCCCGTGTCAACAGTCTGCATGGGGCCAGGGAGTAAAATTACTGCATGTTGGCAAAAACTACAAATGAAACCCAGGTTGTGAAAGACCAAGATCACCAGCGAACGAGTCAGCTCTGTGAGAGTGAACGGCGCCCGTCTGAGAGCCGATTCTTTTTTTTTTAAATTTATTTGTAAATTAGTACAAGACAGAATAATCGGATGACCTTTTCGCCACGCCGCTCGGCCATGCGCACTCCATGCACTGACGGAGTGCTGTGCTGATGTGTATGTGCGTGCGGCCAATCACGTGTGACGACAGACAGATCCATCAGGTTTAAAGGCAGGCGGGTGGGCCGGCGGTCTACAGCTCTGAGGGCCTGTAACTGCCCTGTGTTGTTTTCTCTTTGATTTACCCATTTCATTCAGCGTTTCTAACACTGGCCTGACACTCCAGGCCAGTCCGCTTGCCATTCTCCCGACAGCCCGTCTGGGTCTGACATTAAGAGCCAAGACACTTCTTTCTGTATGTGTTGCATTGGTGACATTCAAGTTACCAAACATAATGTAAAATTATAGTATAGCAGAAATTATAAGTCACATTGATTATTATATATGTGTGGCTGTGTGTGTGTGTGAGAGAGAGAGCAGGAAAAGCGGTTTGGATATATATATATATATATATATATATATATATATATATATATATATATACGTGTGTGTGTGTGTGTGTGTGTCAATCATAGGTCAAAACATTACTAAACTTGGCTGAATGATGAAGGAAAGAAGTGGTCATAAATGAAGAGCCGTTTGAGAGCCGTTTGGGAGCCGGCTCTTGTCGCTGAGCTGAGCCAAATGATGTGGCGCACCGTAAAGAGCCGGGGATTCCTATCACCAGATCCTTTAACATGCTTGCAGGACTTTATAACATGCATCATGTCCTGCAGAAACGATGACGTGATTTTTGTGGCCCTTCCATACTTTGCATCATATCAAAGTGATGAAACGCTGTGCACTAAAATTGACCTGTGTGCTGTTGGAGCCGGCCTCTCGTGTTTTCCAGAAGACAGCATGATTGCGGTGGAGCAGGCGCCTCTGAACACGAGCTTCAGAGTCCTACTTCCTACACTCGACAGTGGGAGTCGGTTTTTCCGCGATCCCTGAAGCGTTGCATTGTCTTTTGAGAGAGGGCTCTTTGTGTCTGCCATAAGGAGTTGCCCGTATGATGAGCCCCAGTGCTGAAAGAGAGGCATTTAGATGTCTGTCTCTGCATGGAGGACCCTGAGAGTCATGGCGTATCTTTGCAGCGTTAATCTGAATATTAGAGTATGGATTACGTTGTGTTTGTTTTTGCTGTACCCGGAAGACCACATGGGCCAAACCCCTTAGCATGTTCACTCCTATGTAAGAGAAGGTAGTTGGGATTTGGTGCATTGCTGGAGGTGTGCTGACCCCCGGAGGCATGGCCCGCTGTCACGGTATAGCGCCGTCATGCTTTATCGGTACGGGAGGGCCTCAAAACGTCAGACTTGACCCACTTAGACAAGCTTCAGTCGTAGGCCCAGTTAGACGGCTCGTACCCCGAGGAGGATTTCCATACCACTGATTTAGCTTTGGTGCTCCCTTGTTTCCCCCGTCCCCGTCTCACGCTGTAGCTGGAATTCACACTGAAATTCTAGGTCTATATGCAAACCCTCAGCTGTGTAAAGCCGATACTGTTATTACAACATCTTTTTTTTCTTCTTTTGCAAACATTGCTGAGTGAAAGAATGTGTGCCGATTACTGTTTGTTTTGTTTTGCTCTTATTTAAAAAAAAAAGATCCCGTATCAAATGACAAAAAATCACATCACTTACTCACTTTGTCGAAGTGATTAAGAAAATGTCCAAACTGTCCTCCCCGCCAGAAGCAAATAAAACCCTAACTGGAGCTTTTCCAGGAGCCGCCTCGGTTGTGCAGGATGTAATTGCGCCTTAATGACTGACTCTGTAACTAGGTCACACACAAGTAAAGTATCCAGCGATTAAAGTAGCCCATCTTGCACCACGATAATGGATTGTTAAGGTACTGCACGGCCAGTCCTCCTATTAAGTTCAGCGAGAAAATGAGCCCAGCAGTTTAGCCAAATTAACACCAATTAGAGTACAGCAGCAGTTGGACTGATCGTCTTGGCACGGGGGCCCTTTCTCCTTCACTTAACACCACCGCGCCGCCAGCTCATTCGGCACCTTCCCTTCTTCGTGCTAGAGGTTTTAACAGCCCTGTAGCCATGTAGGGGATGCTCTACATTTTGTAGGGGTAGCTAGAAAAGCCCCATATTCTGGGGAAAGAAGGGATGAGGAATCTCCCAGATGCTGCTGGATTCTTCTTCCCATTGTTGTTTTTTTTTTTTTTTTTCTCGCCCCTCTTCTTATCTGATTCCCGTCGTTACTCGGACAAGCGAGCCTTTGTGCGAAAAGCCCGTCTTCTCCCACCATAGAGGGCGTCATCTGTTGAAATTATGTGTGACGCATTTAGCATACCCCGCTTTTAGCGTGTGATGAGGTTTTCTGCACCACGCTACGCCGCCACGCTGTCGAGCTCAACGTTGATCCCCTCCGTTACCCCTACCCCCCCTCTTAATACGTGGCCAAACATGCCCAGTGCTCAACGAACCAAAAGTTAAATTTAGCTCCTGTAATTGCTGTTTATTAGTTGCCCATTGTGACAGAGTAACCTGTGTGTTAAATGGGGGGTGGTAATGAGATACAAATCTGCTCTTGACGAGATGCCGGCAGCAAGAGAACTGAAGCAGATCAATAGGAAGAAAAGCTGCCATTGATGGCCTGTGTCGGTGGAACCAAAGGTCAGGAGCTGGGATGCCGGCGGGGCCTGACACGGAGGCACGGGGGAGACGGACCCGGTCCCATGTGGAGGAGAAATGTTCCACATAGCAGGAGACCGCGAGCACACCAAATCAGTCTGGCTTTGCGTCCGGCCGGGTGCTCGTTCAGATACTACGTAATCACAGCTGAGAATGTGAAACGATTAAATGATGTCGTCATCGTGAAAACGACCTCGGCGGCCCGTCGTTAAACGCTTTCCTGCGAAGTCACAGCGGGGTTGACGTAAGCGTTAGTGGTAAGCAGAGAAGCCGAATGACGTCATGATAACCATTTGTAGTTGTGTTTTCTGTGTAGGAGCTTCAGGTACACACCAGAAACCCACCCTAGTGTCTTAGAAATATAATCTATGTATACTAGAGTTAGTACAAGTACGCTTTTACTTTTTGTGCTTAAAGTATTCTTAAAATGTACTTTTAAAAAGTGTACTTCGAAATAGATGTCATTCACAACTGAAGGTGTACTCAAGGAGTAGTTGAGTACACTTTAGTATACTTGAAGGCGACAAAAAAAAATACAAAGAACGTGAAAGTGTACTTAGTACATTCTTTAAAAAGTGTAATTTAAGTATGATATTTTTTCGCCTGGGTAGCTCTGGCATCTGTCACTTCTTTTTTTGGGGGGGGGGGGCTCACCTTTTTTTTTCTCAATTGTATCTGGCCAATTATCCCACTCTTCAGAGCCGTCCCGATCACTGCTCCACCCCCTCTGCCGATCCGGGGAGGGCTGCCACATGTCTCCTCCGATACATGTGGAGCCACCAGCCGCTTCTTTTCACCTGACAGTGAGGGGTTTCGCCAGGGGGACGTAGCGTGTGGGAGGATCACGCCATTCCCCCTAGTTCCCCCTCCCCCCCGAATAGGCACCCCCGACCAACCAGAGGAGGCACTAGTGCAGCAACCAGGACGCATACCCACATCCCGCTTCCCACCCGCAGACATGGCCAATTGTATCTGTAGGGACGCCCGACCAAGTCAGAGGTAACACGGGGATTCGAACCGGTGCTCCCCATGTTGGTAGTTAACGGAGTAGACCGCTATGCTACCCAGACGCCCCTGGCATCTGTCACCTCTGTTGGATTTCGAGACCTCTGTTAGGGGATGACACCATTACCATTCTGGCTAAAAGGAGGAAAGACGTTGTATGAGCTGTGGGACCACATGTGATATGTTGCTGATGTGTTCAGTCATGATCAAGGGGCAAAAAAGCCAAAATGAAATGAAAAAAAAGACTATTTACAGGGATTGGTATCCATTGACAGATATATCATCGGCGTTCTTTGGGTTTAAATGGCATTTGGCACTCAAAACTTGCAGCCTGCACTGAAAAAAACCTGAACAAATGAGTTTGAGAGGGGGAGTTTAAATAGGATTATTCTGGGTGAGTGTTCACACTGTGCAGGCAGATGATAACTGAATTCCAGGAGCCACACATGAACGTATTTGCATTGTTGTCAGAATTACGTGAACCTGTCCCTCAGCAACTAAGGATCACTCAACTATATGGCATCTTCGCCCCACACAGAAGCATATGAAGCATAGCCTAACAGTTTGTTGGATTATAAATCCCCCCCCTTTTCTCCCCAATTGTATCCGGCCAATTACCCCATTCTTCTGAGCCGTCCGGGTCGCTGCTCCACGCCCTCTGCCGATCCGGGGAGGAGCTGCAGGCTACCACATGCCTCCTCCGATACATGTGGAGTCGCCAGCCACTTCTGACAGTGAGGGGTTTCGCCAGGGGGACGTGGTGCGTGGGAGGATCACGCTATTCCCCCCAGTTCTCCCTCCCCCCCGAAAAGGCGCCCCAACTGACCAGAGGAGGCGCTACTGCAGCAGCCAGGACACATACCCACATCTGGCTTCCTACCCACAGACACGGCCAATTGTGTCTGTAGGGACGCCTGACCGAGCCGAAGGTAACACGGGGATTCGAACCGGCGATCCCCGTGTTGGTAGGCAACGGAATAGTCCGCTATGACACCCGGACTCCCCTGGATTATAAATTTGATTGAGCTTTATCATTTGGATCCCATTAATTCCCATATCTATCTATCTATCTATCTATCTATCTATCTATCTATCTATCTATCTATCTATCTATCTATCTATCTATAGATATATAGATATATACATACCTGTGGCGGCCTGTCCAGGGTGTCTCCCCACCTGCCGCTCAGTGACTGCTGGGATAGGCTTCAGCGTTTCCGCGACCCTGAGAGCAGGATAAGCGGTTTGGAAAATGGATGGATGTTCTTATCTAGTGTAAAGCGTCCTACGGTTCCTTCAGAAGCACTATACAAAACAAAGTTGTTGTTGTTGTATTGTTTAATGAAGAGTACGATTTCTTAAGCAGATAGTTTTTCTATGACAACCAACACGCCTCCCTCCAATGTAGTTCTCATACTCCTCCTCCTACAGCCGGATCCTCTTCACTGCAAATGGGGATGCCTTCCATATAACCAACTCATTCTCAGTCTCTCACACACACACACACACACACACACACACACACACACACACACACACACACACACACACACACACACACACACACACACACACACACACACACACAGCAATTCCCTGGCCACCACAATTCTCTCCAGCTTAGCGGCTGTCTTTTCTCCCCGTCCTTTTCGGCCTTTTGAATGATAACCTTGAATGGTATTGTCTTGGGGAATGGAGGAGGGCTAAGACATTTCTTATTTCTTGACAGAGAGCAGGAAGGGCTGACAAAAGGCGTCAGCGCTCGCAGAATCGGAGAATGCAGGGGCATATGAAAGGGGGTAGTTTTTCATTCAGGTAAAAGGCACTCACAGTGAAAGCATGGACAATAGAGCAAGTCTGATGGAATAAAGCTGCCAGCTCTCCTCCGTGCGCCTCTAAAATCACTGAAAAATGGGGGTTTCAAAAGCAAGCCGAACTTTTGATGATGAAATCTTGGGTAAGGACAGGCGGTAACAGATCCATTAAGGTGGCTCCTCCAGAGTGAACATGGATATGGTGCCCATTGTGTTCACCTGAGATAATTTTACTGAAACCTCCCCTGTTGGCTGAATGCTTTCTGAGAAGCCATTATAGAGCGGCTTATGGTTCAAATCATTCTGACAATGAGCGCATGCAAATCAGTTTGGACTCAAATGAGTTTGATGCACATGGCTTCAAATTGCGTCGTGAGCACTTGACATTCGTCACTCGCCCCGCCGCAGAAAGGCTATCAGGTAGGCCTTAGCTGGCTGCCATAGCAACCGCATCTGAAACCAAACTCCAGCGTCGTCCAAGGTCCAACAAATTGGGACTGTTGACAACAAACGGCAAGATGAACAAACAAACTCTCCAGGCCGGTGCCGACAATTCCTGATCCTGCTGGAAATCTAAGGTCACCCCTGAGGTTGAGGTTGTCACTTCCAAGGGATGCAGGTCATCCTTGATGCTTCCTTATTCACGGGAAACACACGGACCGTACTTCTTGTTGGTGGTGGTGTTAGGGACATTTTTTCTTTCTTATTATTCCCTCAAGTTTTGTCATCGGTCGGCCCAGAATAGCTCCCCAAATAGCTGGCAGCTCCCCAAAGCCGTCGATGCAGCAGCTTCAGTCGAATCCGAGAATATTTTCGTCATGTGACGGCCATCTGCTTACAGCTCGGTAAGCTGCTTGTGGAGTTTTGTCATTCTGTCGTGAAATAAAGATTTCCTCAGGTATGGGCACCACATTATACCTCAAGGAGAAATGCAGTATTTAAAATCACATGCGGCCCCGCCACTTAAAGCTGAAATCTGTGATTTCCCCTCTCTGTCCCTCCCTCTGGCTACAACAGCTCCAACCGAGGTTCCTCGTGTGCCGTCGTCTGAGCAGTAAACAGCTCCCAACCTTGTAAAAATGTCATCCTCCTAATCAAAACTAACAACTGCAATGTGTTATGAACTGTGTCACGCTATATGGAGACACTTCTGTACTGTCATAGTGATGGTGGAGTTGGTAGATTAACTGTCCAACAAAAGCGTCTCCAAACCATAGTCATGTTTCAGTCCTTTTTTCCTGCTTGAGAAGGAAAAAGGTCTGCCGCTGTTCATCATACCCAGGCAAAAAGTTCAACAGTCGTATACGGAGAGTGTCTCCGACCACAGTAAAGATGCCAGTTAGCGTTATGTCCAGATGGAAAGAATGAATATTAATTCATGGAAAAAAGTCTCGAACTTCAGCTTTAGGATGGTCACTGAGAAATCCACTGTGATGCATTAACGTCCTCCTGGCACAAAGACCATGACGGTACTAATCACTCTGATGGCACTACTTCTCGCTTTAACGCCCTTACGGCGTAGCCCTCTGACCTTCTCACATAAATTGGGAGTGTAATCTGGGTAAGGTAGCGGTCTATTCTGTTGCCTACCAACACGGGGATCGCGGGTTCGAATCCCAGTGTTACCTTCGACTTGGTCGGGCGTCCCTACAGACACAATTGGCCGTGTCTGCTGGTGGGAAGCCGGATGTGGGTATGTGTCCTGGTCTTTGCACTAGCGCCTCCTCTGGTCGGTCGGGGCGCCCGTTCAGGGGGAGGGGGAACTAGGGGGGGGTGGCGTGATCCTCCTACGCACTATGCCCCCCCCCCGGTGAAACTCCTCATTGTCAGGTGAAAAGAAGCGGCTGGCGACTCCACATGTGTGGGAGGAGGCATGTGGTGGTCTGCAGCCCTCCCCGGATCGGCAGAGGGGGTGGAGCAGCAAACAGGACGGCTCGGAAGAGTGGCCAGGTACAACTGGGGAGGGAAAAAAAGGGGGGGGGGGGAATCCAAAAAAAAAAGAATAAATAAATAAATTGGGAGTTTAGCATGGCAGGGCTTTGGTGCACATGACTGGAGCTAGTCTTCTCACTGGCGGCCTGGTACCGAAACGACGCAAATCCCAAACCTTTGTGACCAGGGACATGCAAGGCAATCCGTGCCTGAAATGGATCCGCCTCTCCCGAGAGCTGACCTCGCTGCCGGCAGCTCGGCACGTACACACAGCATGTGCAACAATAGTTTACATTCTTGGTAATCTTCTCCCACATCCCGGTTACCCTACTCAATTTCTCAATACCCTACATAGTGGGTGTGGAGGATGGGATTTGATGGAATTATCTTCCCGGGGAGGAAAAATATGAATAGAAAACGAAATAAACTCAGAGGAGCCAAACAAACGACGCAGGGCCGTATAGGATGCGTAATTGATTTACACCTTTGCATTAAGTTCATATTTTTTGGTCATTTGTATTCAGTGATATTTGTGTTGTGCGTCATCTGCCTCTGTAGAATTGAGGGAGGGGGGGCGTAGGAGTCCTCGCAGTAGTTTCAGCCTCGTGCAGCATACCAGCGAATCCAAGCCCCAAAGCATAACAAAGGATGGGGACATTTCATCCGTAGACCTTAAGATTTCCATCAGTTACAGCATTCCATTCTGTTATTACAATGTTTTTTTTTTCTCGCTTCAGACTCGAAGCTTTTTCCAGTGTTGTCATCATCTGACCTGATGTGGAAACTATGCGCCGAACTTAACGCTGAGCTGCTCCCCGGCACGGCAGCGTCTGCTGGAGAGCAGTTGCACATTATGGATTTGGCCGTCAAAATCGGAGCGGGTGAATCAAAAACATGATTGATTACCCGCCCAACATTTACCCGGCACATCCGAAATCTAAAACGTCAAGTTTTCACTGGGTAGGTTTACTACGTCTCGGGCAAACAAAGCTGCATTTTTTTTTATTTTTTTTTTTGTCGTCTTCGGCGCTCCAAGGAAAGTTCAAGTTGATTAAGCTGCTGTATCTCTCTGCATTACACAACACTTGAAAGGGAATTTTTTATTGTTGTTAAATTTTAATCATGAATATATTACCGTCCTGGCACGCTTAACTGTCTTTACACTTCCAAAATTTACATTAGGACACATTTGATAACTTTATGTGAGTCAGACCATTTTAATGACTTGCTATACTAACAGCGTTTTGGGGGGGGGGTTTTTTGGACCCTGTAGATTGTTATGATGTAGCTCAAAATGCCGCTGTGTCTCCTCCTGCAGGGATTTGTATCAAATGCTACAGCATCGCATTTGCCCCACCGCTCAGCTAAAGGTGGGGATTTGAGGGTCTGCGGAGGAAACTCATCTGAAGCTCTTTTTAATGTATGAGGACAAAATGGCTGAGCTGTTGCAAGTGATGACTTACGAATCCTTTTTTCCCCGATCCTAAGCTGTAATGAGTGGGTGGGCGGGGGGGGGGGGGGGAGACAGATGCAGTGAGAGAGCACATCACCGGCGTTTCACTGAATAGATTTCCACCACAGCATCTATTTTTTTGTTCGTCCTCAGAATATAGTGAGAGACGTTGTCGCTTTTGAGCGGCTGTAACTCGGGAGGCATAGATCTTTTGTTTTCTCCCTCTCTCTCTCTCTCTCTCTCTCTCTCTCTCTCTCTCTCTCTCTCTCTCTCTCTCTCTCTCTCTCTCTCTCTCTCTCTCGCTCCCGCCTTCTAACTCCACCTCAGATGTTAGACACTTTGTCTAGCCCATCTGGGTACCATGCGGATTAATTCCTGCTTGCTATCTGGCGTAGATGGAGTAAGGCAGTCCTGGATGGATTCGGGGTGGGGGGGGGGTAGGCTAATCAGGTTGGAAGGCAGAACTCTTTGCTTGCCTTCTGTTGTTGCCATCCCCGTCCCAATACCCTCAAACTGATAGCGTGGCAGACACATTGGAAGGGATTAAGCTAATGTGATGGCAAAGCCACCTACTGAGGGCTCCCACAAGGTAATTTCCAGAGACAGGCGCTGGCACCCAGGGAATAACTTGTCAAGACCTGGCTGCTGGCAAATGTTGAGGATATTAATCCTTACTGTAATGACCTGGACTAGATTTTACTCTTGTCTCTCGGCGCAGCTTTGAGCACAGACATAAGTCTATTTAATCACTGACATGAAGCAGCCCCCCTAAGGATTTTGCAGTTTTACTGTAATTATTGTGACCAAAAAAAAAAAAGGGCATGATTTTTGCGCTAGCTTTACTGAGAAATTGCCGGGTTATTAGCATATTTCCACTGCTAATTTGCAGGAGCTTGATGTGCTGCTGGCAGAGCAGTGCTTTGTCTTTTTCTTTTTTTTTTGGCAATGAAAATGTAATAATCGCAGTCCATGCCCTATTCTTATTTAAAAGGATCTGTGTGTTGTTTGGCATGGTGGCGCAGTGGTTAGCACGGTCGTCTCACAACAAGAAGGTCCTGGGTTCGAGGCCCGGGGTTAGTCCAACCTTGGGAGTCGTCCCGGGGTCGTCCTCTGTGTGGGGTTTGTATGTTCTTCCCGTGTCTGCGTGGGTTTCCTCCGGGTGCTCCGGTTTCCTCCCACAGTCCAAAATCATGTAGGTCAGGTGAATCGGCCGTACTAGATTGTCCCTAGGTGTGTGTTTGTGTGTGTGTGTGTTAGCCCTGTGATGGACTGGCATCCTGTACAGGGTGTCTCTCTACCTGCCGCCCAATGACTGCTGGGATAGGGTCCAGCATCCCTGCAACTCCGATTGGGATAAGCGGCTTGGATAATGGACGGATGGATGGACGTGTGCTGTTTAGGGGCAAAGCTGCTGGAATCGGTTCATATCACCCCTCTACTCAGAATCACTGCAAATGACTGATCTAGAAAGGGGGGGGGGAATCCTCATCGCTGTTTACTTGTGCTTTGTGGGCTTTCACTGTTGTTTCTTGCTCTTTCTGACCCTGTTGATGAGTCAAGACCCTGTAGCATCGCGCTGACATCTCTCCCTCTCTCTGTTGTTTGCAGGTCTCCTCATAGGTTCAGGCTGTGCTCTCTATCCTTTAGGATGGGACAGTGAGGAAGTGCGACAGACCTGCAACAACAGCTCAGACCAGTTTGAATTGGGTGAGGTTCACACCGAGAACATGCCTCGCACACACACATACATACACACACTCCTCCACCAACCACAACTAGGGACACACGTGAGCACTGACATTCGCACTTACACATCTTGTTTGTAGGGTTTTGGTTTTTTTCCCAAATGCTCTCAAATCGCCCGTGTTCACCAGAATAACCCATAAAACTGCGGAAAAACACGGGCAACTCAGAGGGACCTACTTCTATATCTGACCCTTGACATTGTTCTGTTTCAAAAAGCCCGAGGATATCATTTCCTGATACTGCCGTGCTGTGGGGGTGACACCCTTCCCGGGCATATTCGGTGTTTATTGAAGAGTCAACAGAACCTTCATTTGCTGTCGAGCTTTCATGTATTTTGAACAAAAGAAACGAGTATTGAGAACAAGTACAATCCTGCTTTATATTCTGTGTGCCGCTTGCATCAAACGGCTTGTCTCAGAGGGAGTCTCATGCTCCTGCTGTGACATATCAGAGGTCGTGTAAGCTTAGCAGCTATGCAATTTTAAGAGGCTTCCTCTTGATTTGGTACCTTTTTGTTTTAATTATCCCATTAAAACAATCAGGCCTTCTTTTATCTGAACCTCGTGTCGAAGCAATCGGCCTCCTCCATGGTCTTAACCATACGATGCAGTGACGCCACAATGTGTGTTATGTCTAATTAGAATTGCGTTACATAATTATAGGTATTTCATCCATCCATCCATTATCCAAACCGCTTATCCTGCTCTCAGGGTCGCGGGGATGCTGGAGCCTATCCCAGCAGTCACTGGGCGGCAGGCGGGGAGACACCCTGGACAGGCCACCAGGTCATGATTATATTAACCGATGCCTCAGAATTTATATAATTAACCTCTGCAAAGTGGGTAATCATTCAATTTGCGGGCAGCGCTAAAAAAAAACAAAAAAAAAACGGTAATGAAATTTGACAGGTGATAACTTCAACAAATCTGGAAATATGCAGCACATAATCTTGCTATTAAAATTGATCTTTTACACCATTGAAGTCAGCTGAGATTTTTATTTTATTACGGCTACTTCAAGATTTTTTTTACTTACCAAAGCACTGTGAATGTGCCACAATGGATCGAGAGAGAAAAAACGACTGCCACCAATCAATACAGGTAGAGCCTGTTTAAAATGACCCTAAAACTAAGGAAGTTACATCTGAGCAATCATAAGGAAGCTTGTAATGCAGGGTGTATCACAGCTGTGTATTATAGCTTGTAGTACACCATGCTCTCTTGGGGAAAATCTTCGTACCTGATTCTACCTCAGCTGTGACTGCTATTCTTGTTGATGTCTCAATGGACGCTCAATAATCCAGGTAAGGAAATTGCAGGAAGTTGAACCAGTTCATCTCGACACACCGTTTACTGAGAGAGAAACGTTCCATCACTTGTCTAGCTGACTGAGGTGATTTCAAGTGATGGAGACCGAAGAGGTCACGTAGATGAGTGATGATACGTTTCTCTCAATGAACCTTGTGTCCGGATGAACCGATTCAACTTTCTGTGATTTTCTTGTTGATGCCGACCCGGGTAGTTCTGAGTTGTTGTAGTAACATATTGCACGAACAACATGAGTACGTGTCATATTGTACTGACAGATCACCTAATAATAATGATATGGATTACATTTATATAGCGCTTTTCTAAACACCCAAAGCACTTCACATTGATGGGGGCAAACTCACCTCAACCACCGCCAGTGTGTCGCTCCCACCTGATTAAAAACCGATGAAACAACCAACTGATGAAAAAAACAACCGTACTAACACAACTTTTACTTTTATTTCTTTAATTTCTATTCTGATTCCTTACAGCTATCTGGCACTCATATCTGGTCAACTTTAGAAACTGCTCAGGCACTTGAGTTTGAGGCAGCAATGGGCGATGTATGCTTTGGACAAAAGGTGCTTTGGACAAAAAGCGTCAGCTAAATGCATAAATGTAAATTCTGAAGGCAGAAGTATAAAGATATTACAGAAATGAACTTGTGTGTGGCTGTATACCAGGACCCTCTGTTTGAAGCACATGTTCAAAACTGCCTGTGAATCCAGCAGAACAGGGCTAGTGGTCATACACGGTCATGATAATGCTAACATGAACGCATAATATGTAGCTGCCACTGTGATGTCGAATGGATGAGGTTGGCCTAGGTTACCGATCTAAGAGTATCGAAATGCAATTTCGAAACACGTCCATAAAGCTCTTGACATCTTCGAAACAGCCCCACCTTCATCGCCCTGTCGACTTGAATTAGGAAATCACCACTTGTCGTTGTCGTTTTGTTGTTAATGCACGGTAAACAGAAGCACATCCACCCTAATTCGTTGTGAACCACCTTTTTGCAACAGCATACTGTGCTGCTGGCATGGGAAAAGATTTAACGTTAAAGATGGAGCTCATTCACTTTCACTAAAATATCAGGATTAACACGATACTATTATGAGCTCCCATTTCACCAAGAAATCACAACATCTTACCAGGAAATCAGAAAACATAATTTTAAGATAAATAATGTGTATTCACGACTGTTTGATCTAACCCATTGCATAACTGTATTCACAGGCATATCTACAAATGAAATGTGCATTCCAATTAGATGTCTTGCTGATATACTACGTGTACAGTCATTTCATAATTTAGGAGGTTGTCATGTAGGTTGCCGTGTTAAATTTTGCAAGTAATTCCCATTGAAAATTAATGAAATTGCTTCTAAGTGAAACATTTTATTCTAATTTGTGTTGAATTTTTGCCAGTGTGTAACATCCCCTGCAGCCAATACTATGTTCCAAAATTCTGTCTTGTGATTTGACATTTGCCACGTACTGCTGAGTTATGTATACTGGCCGGGCAGTCTGTTTGCAGATGAGGTTAAACAACGTTTAGGCGCATTTGCTTCAACAGAGTTAACCCTTTTTCACACGAGAAAGGGAAATTTAGAGGACCGAACCAAAATGTCAAGCAGTGTGCGACATTTTCTCCTCGGGGCAAATTCTCAACACTGTGACGTCAATGTTCTCTTGGAATTTGAGGCGTACCGTTCTTGACGTGCAATAGATAGTCGAGCACCAGATTTATGGGCTCAGCAGTGTGTGATATATACAGGACAATACGGATGAGTTGTTAATATGCAAAACCCTAAAATCCACATACCTACTTACACGCCACCACCAATGCCAAAAAAAAGAAATCTCTTGCTAATCTCTAGTATACTCTATCCTTCAGTTTGTATAACTCCATGTGCATATTCCCTTGAAGATGTGTTTATATAACGCCGCCAAACCTTCTGTTGTTTGTCCCGCTCAGGCTCCTGTCAGATTGGCTGGGCTTACTACTGTACGGGCACCGGGGCCGCAGCCGCCATGCTACTGTGTACATGGCTAGCCTGTTTTGCTGGGAAGAAGCAGAAGCAGTACCCGTATTAGGAGGAGGGGCCTCAGAGAGAAAAAGGTGCAGGGAAAAATTGTCCGATACCCCCCAGCGGTACGACAACAGAAGAGGGAACCCTGCCTCTATGGACTCCTAGTATGGAACATCAGGCACCAAAGACACACAGGGTGCTTTGCATATCATGGAAAACTTGCTCAGTTGACAACTGCAGGGACTCTTTCATCAAGTAGCACAGATACATGGCTTTGAAAACTGGTACTTCTCTGTTAAAAGATATTCTTAAGTAAATAAATAAATAAATGTACGGACCAATTCTGTTTGTATAATTGTTATGTATCTCTTTCTTCTTTTTTTTTGTACAAAAAAAGAGTGCTCTTTTCTGTCTTCGCTTCTTTGTTGATATTTTTTTGTGATAGTGCACCCTGTGACAAAGACAAAAGTATTGTTGCTCCGTTGTTATGTGAAGTGTTTCTGAATCTTTTTCTTGGCTCATCCTTGCCTTAAAAAACACAGACTGAAATGCAATAACCTCTAATATATAAAGCAATCCAACTCTGGATGCCTGCTTCTTTAAACACAGCCTGTTCAGACTCCAAATGTTTAATCATAGCTAATTTAACATATTCTTGAGATATACGTTGTGTCTGATAATGTATTTTATCATATTAGCCCATGTTTTGTATTCACACTAAAAAAAAAAAATTCTTTGACATTATTTTTGTTTTGTAAATAAATGTTTATCAAAATTCTGCATTGCATACTTCTTTCCGCTCGCATTCCTAAAAAAAGCTTTTCCCATGACCTCTTGATCCGGTTGGTGGTGAGTACATGTGGGAATGCTGTTTCCATCAGGGCAGAGAATGGGGAGGGGCAGTGCTGCCAATTTAACTTTTCCCTGTATTGATGAGGAAAATCCCTTGACCTTGAGCCACATTATTTGCCTTTGATCAGGTTGCGCAGCTTCAAAGAAGAGTCTTCCAGCTGATCCCTGCAAGGCGGTCGCAAGCTGAAATGCAGAGTACGCATGCATCCGTCAGCTTAACGTCGCGAGTATCTCGCGTCTCCTCAACCTGCATTCTATGAATAATACGTGCTCCATCAAAGACATGAGCTATATCCGGCCATTGAGCCAACCGGGCGTTTTGCTATTTTTAGCAAGTTGTGTCCCCCCCCCCCCCCCCCACCTCCTTTGATTAACCATGTTATATTGATGTGTTCAAGCCCAAGTGTTCAAAAAATGTAAATGCCACTGTTCTGGGGTGCATGTAGCACTCATTAGCACGAGACCCACTTTCTCACAATGCTTCACGCCCCCGCCACACCACACCACGCTTGAGAAATCACTCTCTCAGTACTTGCGCTGTTTAATAAGTCAGTATGGTTTCTCTGTATTCTGCTCGCTCACTCTCTCTGATCTGCTGTGCTGATTGATATCGCCAACTACTGCTACACAGTGTCAACCAGATGCCTCATCAGCCCAGGCTGACACATTGGGGTTAAGTTGGAGGGATCTTCCCCTAACCTCAAGAGCTTTACGCCAGACTGACAGGATAATAATACATGCTGCACAATATACAGATACAGGAAAATAAACAACATACATATAGTTATATGAAGTATAAATTACAGCCTCTTTACAGGGAAGGCAAATCAGTAAAGATGGGTTTTGAGAAGTTTTTTTAAACAATTTAAAGACTCGGCTGATCTAACAGAGGGGGGTAGACTGTTCCAGAGGGATGGGGCCCTGACGGCAAAAGCACAGTAGCCACTGGATTTGCAGAGTGACCGGGTTATAAATAAGAGACCCTGGTCAGAAGATCTGAGTGGCTTAGAGGTGGAGTAAGGATACAAAAGTTCAGAAATGCGTAAAGGGGCAAGATCATGTAAGGCCTTTTATGTGATAAGCAGTATGTTGAAATCTACTCTACATTATGGGGAGGCAGTGAAGGGTTGTGTGGATTGATGTGATATGGGATCTACGATTGGCATTGATTAGTAGCCGAGCTGCAGCATTTTGCATGAATTGAAGGCGGGACAGGGCTGCCAGGCTGAGACAGGGAAAAAAAAAGCATTACAGTTGTCAAGGCGGGAAAAAAATTAGGGTATGGATTAATAGTTCTCTGGTTGATGGCATTGTTTTGATTTTTGCCATCTTCCGGAGTTGGAAAAAACAGGTTTGCACCCACTTGTTTGTGTGGGTCACAGTTCAAATTTTAGTCAAAGATTACACCCAGATTTCTTCAGGAGGGTTTAACAATGGTGGCCAGAGGGCCGATACAGGGTTTCACCTCCAAGACAAACTTATTAGGACCAATAAGGAGAACCTTGGTTTTGTCTGAATTGAGCTGAAGAAAATTTAGTGACATCCATTCCTTAATAGCAGCCAGGCAGTCATGAAGGCACCAATATTGCTGATATTGTTTGGCTTACCTGAAAAATACAACTGCATGTCATCAGCGTAGTGGTGAGAGATGCAACTGAACTGGCTAACCAGATTACCTAGAGATAACACGTAAAGTGAGAAAAGGATGGGACCAAGGATTGAATCCTGCTGATCTCCACAGAGTATAGGGGCAGTTGAGGACACAAAATTGTCTATGTATGACAACCTGAAACATCCTGTTAGACAGATAGGATGAGAGCCAATTGAGGGCAGAGCCCCAGATACCAACACACATATTTAAACGCCCAACCAAGATAGAGTGATCAATCAATAGTATCAAAAGCAGCAGTTAAGTCAAGCAGGACCAGGCTAGAATGTTCACCATTGTCAGCTCACATGAGGATGTCATTTGTCCATCTTAGTAGTGCTGTTTCTGCACTATGTTAATGGCGAAAGCCAGATTGGAATTTATTGAAAATACTGTCCTTCAATGACCTCAAGGAGCTGCTGTGCAACATTTTCTGCAAGAATTTTGGAGATGAATGATAGTTCCGAAATAGGTCTGAGGTTATTTGGTTGGTTTGGATCAAGGGCAGTTTTTTTTTTTAATAGGTTGGACATTCACCATCTTAAAACCATCAAGAACACAGTCAGAGGTGAAGGAAAGCTTAATAATAGAGAGCAGGCTAGGGCCCAGGGTCAGCAGGACCACTATAAGGTATTTGGGGGGGATTACATCTAAAGGATAAGAGGGCAGGTGCATATGGGATACAGTGCCAATGAGATCGTGCAGAGAGATCGGGAAGAAATCAGACAAGAGTAGGATAGTAGACCGATTAATCAGAGGAAATAGTATCATTGTTAAAATTTGATCAACTGTTGATTTTGTCAACAAAGAAAGATAAAAAAAATTCACAGTCTACTGGGGAAGGAGGCAGATACTGCAGGATGGGCAGGGTTTATAAGCTGGTCAGTGGTTTTAAACAGTAACCTCAGATTGTGTCTACTGTCACTAATTAGGCATGCAAAGTAGACAACCCTCACCTCTTCGATGTTTTGATTGAGCATGGATAGCAATTCTTTCAGGTGGAGATGGCCCTGAGTTTGGATTTCTTCCAATTATGCTCCACTCTTCTGACTTCTCTTTTCAGATGATGAATCTTGTCATTAATCCAGCAGTAAGAATTAGATGGGGAAAAACGACTTGGTGGTATAGGGAGATGTCGTATCCAGCAGAGAAGCACACTGATCATTGAACTGGTTACAAGATCATTAACATTGGAGGAGTCAGGTGGAGGGGGGGGTGTAAGAATCAAAGAATCAGGATGAAAAAGTAGCTGCAGAGTGGGCATTGAAGAAGCAAGGGTGTACTGCGCACTTCTGCGGTTGAGCAGAAGACTGAAGCATGATGTCAATAACAATGCATTTGTGGTCAGAGACAAAATCAAACATAGACGGAGAGTTCAAAGTCAGAGCAAGGGTAAAAACAAGCTCAAGAGTGTGACCATGTTCGTGTGTGGAGCCGGAAACATGTTCAACAAGGTTAAAAGAGTTAGTAATATTTATAAAGTTAGTTGCAAGAGACTCTGAGAGGTTTTCAATGTGCACATTAAAATCTCCAGCCATAATAAGTATCATATTTGAGAGCCACTGAAGTTAACAGTTCAGGGTTTGGGTGGTCAGTAGACAACCAAGCAACATACTGGGATTTCATAATCAATTAAAAAAAACTAATTCAAAGCAGTTCAGTGTACCCCTTGTAATATGGTTACAGATAAAATTATTCTTAAAGACAACTAACTGCAATACTCCCACCATGACCAGTGAGCCTAGGGAGACTGATGGTCTGGGGAGGACAGAGCTCTATTAAGAGGGCAGTAGTGCCCAGGTTTAAGCCAGGTCTCAGTTAAAAGTAATAAATCCAGATTGCGAGATAGAATGAGATTGTTAAGAATAAAAGTCTTGTTTAACAGAGATCTTATGTTACACAATACAAACACTATTGGAGTGAAGGGCTTGACTGAGAGGGAACTCTTGATGGAGACCTGAGAAAGGTTGTTTGTATTAAGAGCAGACTGACAGTGTTTGACACGTTTTAGTGGTCTATTGTTAACTATAAGAGAGATTGGATGGACTGGAAGAGGACCAGGCTGAGCCAGAGAAATAAAGGGCTGTATTGTGGAAAAGAGAGAGCTAGAGGGACACATGATAGATAGAGTTTGACACACGATCTCTGCATGCAGCTAAACGTCAGGCGGAAAAAGCCATACAACAAATGAGGTTAGATGTCAGTTGCTTAACTCCCCCACTGTTTGAGTGAATACCGTCTTTTTTTTGTAAAAATCCCTCCTATGCCCTGCATGAGTCAGAGTTGTTAAGGAAACCATGGCCTGTAGCAGCACAGAAATTCATTAACCAGCAGTCCAGACTGAAGAGGCAGCTAAAGCACTCTCAGCCCTTACATAGGGATGGAACGGGGCCCAACAGGATACAGTTTTTGCCCAGGCTCTCTAAAGTCAAGGTGAGGAACTCAAAGTCAAGACTGTAGCTTTAATGATTGCCTTAATATGACATCATTGGTTCCAACATGCACGATAACAGTATGGACAGTTGGATGGTGATCACGTATTGCTGGGATGTGTATAGAGATAGTGGAAACTTTACATCTGGAGTAACAACAGTATGCTATCCCTCAAGGGAGACTGACGAACCTGGAGATAGAATCGCCAATCACAAGGATTTCAGGCTGACCGTTGAGGCATCCTCTATTGTAGATTGTCAGCTTTTGATGACGAAGGTCATCTGTAGCTCAAAGTGCTTTACGGTAAGAAATTTCATGCACCGAGTGCTTCACATGAAAAAAAGACGTAGCATAACACGGATCACATAAGATGAAAAATAAAACCCACTGGATAATAATGATAATAAAAAATAAACAAAGTTATAAAGAACACATAGAATGCATAAAATCAACCAAAATACAACATTTTAAAAGAAGTGCAGCAGTGCATAAGTGTGAAGCACAGTGCAGGCCTGTATGGGGAAAGGCATAGCTAGTTAAAGGCTAAAGTGAAGAGATAAGTTTTTAGCTTTCTTTTTAAAGTATTCAGCAAGCTGGCTTCCCTGATATCTATAGGTAGTGTGTTCCTTAATTTTGGGGCACAATGAACAAAGGCAGCAATCCCTGATTTTCTTTCGGCTGTTGCTGGAAACCTCCACTAAACCAGCAGCAGATGATCGCAGTGTTCTCGAAGGCAAATGGTTAACAAGGGCTTTGTATATGAGGAGGAGGACCTTAAAATCAACTCTAAATGTGGAATTGTTAGCCAATCTGACCACGTCCTGTCCAGTGAATTCATTGTAACGCCGTCAGGCCGGCGCTATAAAGCGCCCCCTAGGAAGACAAACCGCTATTCTAGGTCCTTCATTGTCAGGCTGTTAAATGCCGAGAGTAGTCATTTTAAATAAATGCTTTATATTGTTTTAAACCACAATGGTTGGTTTATACCTTGTTTGTTTTTCACATGGCTTGTGGGCCTGTACGTTCACTAAATGAAGTGGTGGAATGTAACGTGCAATGCATCTTAGAATGCTTCATTTATTTATTTATTCTATTGTTTTATCATATGTGAATTTTTATTCTTCGCCTGGTCCTCGAGTGAGTCTGCATGCAAGGCCACATGAGGATGACAGTGTGCATCTCTTGCCCATGTACTGATCTGTCCTGTTGTCTCTGACATACTGTTGATCTGTCTGTTGTCTCTGATTGCCACTTGTCTGTGAGTTTGTGTATGGTCTGGGTAGATTGTGGAACTGAATTGCCCTTCTGGGATAAATGAAGTTGTCTGAATCTGAAAATGTTACAGGAAGCCGGTGCAGAGCAGCTAAAACTGGACAAATGTGTTTTCTCCTCTTGGTTCTGGTTAATAGCTGAGCTGCAGTTTTGAATGAGCTGAAGTCTCTTGGTGTTTTTTTGTTGTTGTTTTTTTCCCCCCCTTTCCGGAAAACCAGCAAAAAGTACATTACAGGATGCACAAAGCAGTCTGTATTTTTCTCTCAGACTACTGTCTGACTTTAAGCAGACATTTGATATGGTGCTGTCAGTGACTAGTGTTCCAACTGTGGTAAGGAAATGGGATATTCAGAAAAAAAAGTTTATAATTTTTCTGTTTTTTTCCCCCTCTGTTCAATATAATGCCTGTAATTTAAAATGCCTTGATATGGGATGATTTTGTGAACTGTTATTTTTGTACATTTTAAGTAAATATATTTTCATGATCCTTGTGGAGAAGTACAGTAGTGCTTGAAAGTTGGTGAACCCTTTAGAATTTTCTATATTTCTGCATAAATATGACCTAAAACATCATCAGATTTTCACACAAGTCCTAACAATAGATAAAGAGAACCCAATTAAACAAATGAGACAAAAATATAATCGGTCGTTTATCTATTAAGGAAAATGATCCAATATTACATATCTATGAGTGGCAAAGGTATGTGGACCTTTGCTTTCAGTATCTGGTGTACGCAGAAATATAGAAAATTCTAAAGGATTAACCAACTTTCAAGCACCACTGTATATAGGAGTGGTGCAGGATATGTATGAGGGAAGTGTGACAGTGGTGAGGCGTGTGGCTGGAAAGACAGATGGGTTAAAGGTGGAGGTGGGAATACATCAAGGATCGGCTCTGAGCCCTTTCTTGTTTGCAATGGTGATGGACAGGTTGAGGGACAAGATCAGGCAGGAGTCTCTGTGGACGATGATGTTTGCGGATGACATTGTGATCTGTAGTGAGATAGGTTGCAGGTGGAGGACAGCCTGAAGAGGTGGAGATATGCACTAAAGAGAAGAGGAATGAAAGTCAGTAGGAGCAAGACGGAATATATATATGCATGAATGAGAGGGAGGGCAGTGGAATGGTCAGGATGCAAGGAGTAGAGGTGACGAAGGCATATGAGTTTAAATTCTTGGGGTCAACTGTACAAAGTAACGGGGAGTGCAGGAAAGAGGTGAAGAAGAGAGTGCAGGCAGGGTGGAGTGGGTGGAGAAGCGTATCAGGAGTGATTTGGGACAGAAGGGTACCAGCAAGACTTAAAGGGAAGGTTTACAAGATGGTTGTGAGACCAGCTATGTTATGTGGTCTGGAGACAGTGGTACTGACGAAAAGACAGGAGGTGGAGCTGAAGGTGGCGGAGTTGAAGATGCTAAGATTTTCATTGGGAGTGAAGAAGAAGGACAGGATTAGGAACGAGTATATTAGAGGGACAGCTCAGGTTGGACGGTCTGGAGACAAAGCGAGAGGCAAGATGGAGATGGTTTGGACGTGTGGTGGAGAGATGCTGGGTATATTGGGAGAAGGATGCTGAATATGGAGCTGCCAGGGAAGAGGAAAAGAGGAAGGCCAAAGAGGAGGTTTATGGATGTGGCGAGGGAGGACATGCAGGTGGCTGGTGTGACAGAGGAAGACGCAGAGGACAGGAAGGGATGGAAACGGACGATCCACTGTGGCGACCCTTAACGGGAACAGCCGAAAGTAGTGGTAGTAGTAGTAGATATTTTCTTAATGGGTGACTGTGGGATTCAAGAATTGACTGTTGAGGCCTCTGAAGCAGTCATGCCCTCCATTCAACAAACCACCTGTAGAAATCAGACCTTAGCAGCTCGACGGGTATACAGGTAAACACTCCTATGTGTGATCCCTTTACAATACATGACAAATCACCTAAGTAGCCTACGGTTGTGTCAAGTCCTACTTCTTGGTAAGTGATAAAAAAAGGCAGGGAAATGGCTACTCCAGATAGAACCAGAAGGGGATACAATGAAAATAATGTATTATTATTATTATTATTATTATTATTATTATTGTTTCCCCCTTTTTCTCCCCAATTGTATCCGGCCAATTACTCCACCCCCTCTGCCGATCCGGGGAAGGCTGCAGACTACCACATGCCTCCTCCCATACATGTGGAGTCACCAGCCGCTTCTTTTCACCTGACAGTGAGGAGCTTCGCCAGGGGGGTGTAATATTTGCTAGTAATATTTGATTGGCTAATGTCCCTTACGGCTTTCCGTAGCGCCACAACAAAGTCACGTGATGTACGTAACAACGTCAGTGGGAATCCGGTCGGTGAATAAACACCCAGCACGAGAGAAGTCGTCCTTGCTTTATTAATGTTATAAGTTAACATAGCCAGAGGGCACAGATCATTACATGGTGTCAGAGTAGCGGAGTTTAAATACCCAATATGGATTCGTACGGCGTTCCAGCTCCACGGATGGACTGGGAATCGGCGAATTTACCTGAAGCATGGAGACGATTTCGACAAACAACGGAGCTAATGTTCAAGGGCCCCCTGCGCGGGAAGAACGAAGAGGAGAAATGCAGCTACCTCCTGCTCTGGATAGGGGAAAAAGGGCGCGATGTGCACAACACTTGGACACTCAGCGGAGAACAGGCCAAGAAGCTAGAAACGTACTACGATAAGTACACTGAGTACATCACCCCCAAAGCAAACCCGATTTATGCCAGATATAAATTTCATGAAAAGATGCAGGGAGAGAGTGAATCCTTCCAACAATTTGTAACTGAGCTAAAGCTCCTAGCCGAAGACTGTGGCTACCCAAATACCGACGAGATGGTCAGGGACCGCATCGTGTTTGCCACCAACTCACCCAGAGTGAGAGGAAAGCTACTTAGCCAGGGAGCTGAGCTAACGCTAGAAAAAGCCATAGATGTAGCCCGCTCACACGAGCTAGCAAAGCAACAGCTAAAGTCTATGGGCCAGGGCAGCACGCATGAAACGGTGCACGCAATAGGCAGAAAGACTTACAAACCGAACGCACCCAAAGCAGCTAACGCTAACTTCAGACAAAGGGAGGGTAACGTTAGCACCGCCGCCAGGGCGTGTAGCTATTGTGGAGGGCTACACGGCGCTAAAGCCACTTGCCCAGCTAAGGGTAAACAATGCATTAAAGGCAAGAAGCTCAATCATTTTGCTAGAGTATGCAAGTCTAGCTCCCAGGGACAGACAAAGTACTACCGCGGCACAGTACATGCCGTCGGAGAGAACCCAGAAGAGTACACCACTGACAGAGAGCAGGAAGAACTGTACTTCGACAACATTACAGTGGAGAGCACCGCTGTGGGAGAACAGACAGAGCTGTACATAGACTGCATCTCAATAGAGAACAACGGAAAAAGCAACGAGCAGGCTTACGTAGAGGTTGGAATTGGCACACCTCCACAGAAGGTAAAGTTTAAACTAGACACTGGGGCACAGGCCAATACTATTCCCACCAACCTGTTCCAGGCGCTGTTCAAAAATGTGACACTGAAACCAGCAATACACAGACTCACTGAATATGGAGGAGGCGCGCTGAGCGTGAAAGGCACATGCAAACTCAAATGTAAGTACAGAGACAATGCAATGATGCTGGACTTTTACGTCATTGACACAAACGCCCCACCAGTCATGGCAATGAAAACGTGCCGTGACCTAAACTTGGTAAAAATAGTGATGGCTGTGAGCGAGGAAAACAATGTCACATCACAGAGCATAATGGATGAGTATGCAGATGTTTTCCAGGGAATAGGAGAGTTCCCAGGCGAGTGCACCTTCCGCGTCACACCAGATGCAACGCCGGTCGTCTGCCCGCCACGCAGAATCCCCATCGCCCTACGCAGCAAACTGAGGGACGAGCTTGACAGCATGGAGAAAGGCGGCATAATCTGTAAGGTAACAGAACCCACAGAACGGGTGAACGCACTCGTCATTGTTGAGAAGCCAAAGACAGGCAAACTTAGAGTGTGTTTAGACCCCAGAGCTCTTAACAAAGTGATACAACGACCTCACTACCCCCTCCCCACGCTGGAGGACGCCACCACAAAGCTCGCTGGAGCTGAGTACTTTAGCGTGTTAGACGTGCGGTCAGGCTATTGGGCCATCAAACTGAGCACTGAATCCTCAATGTTGATGACATTTAACACAGTGTTTGGCAGGTATCGTTTCCTCAGACTGCCATTCGGAATCGTGTCCGCTCAAGACGAGTTCCAGAGATGCGTGGATGAAACATATGAAGGATTGGACGGTGTGACGGCCATAGTGGACGACATACTAGTGTTCGGCAAGACTAAAGAGGAACATGACCAGCGTCTCAGAGCGATGCTGAAGCGCACAAGGGAGCGAGGGGTGAGGCTCAACCCCGACAAGTGTCACATATGCGTGTCCGAGGTACGCTACTTCGGCCACACGCTCTCACACGAAGGCATCAAACCAGACCCACACAAGGTGAAGGCGGTCAAGGACATGCAACCCCCACAGAACAAAGCAGAGCTGGAGACAGTCCTCGGCATGATCAACTACCTCGCCAGATTCGCTCCACACCTCTCACAGATAAACTCACCCCTCAGACAGCTTCTGAAACAGGACAGTGAGTTTGTGTGGGATGCAGTCCATGACAAGGCGTTCCAGGAGATGAAGAATCTCATTACACAGCACCCAGGTCCAGTACTCTCATATTTCAACCCGCAGAAAGAGCTGCGACTCCAAGTGGATGCATCCAAAAGTGGCCTTGGGGCTGTCATGCTCCAAGATGGCAAACCAATTGCCTATGCGTCCAAGTCACTCAACAGCACTGAAGAAAACTATGCACAGATAGAGAAGGAGCTCTACGCTGTGGTCTTCGGCTGCAAGAGGTTCCACGAGTACATGTACGGACGAAAAGTGATTGTGGAGTCAGACCACAAGCCTCTGGAGGCAATACTAAAAAAGCCACTGGCAGCAGCACCACCCCGGCTGCAATAGATGATCCTGACGCTCCAAAAATACGACATCCAAATCATCCACCGCCCCGGTAAGGACATACCGGTGGCCGACACACTGTCACGCAAGTCAATAGAACACCACGACAGTGACCTACAGGAAGGGATGGAGGCCCAAGTGCACACAGTCCTCAGCAACATCCCTGTGAGCGACACAAGACTCACAGAAATCAAGCAGGAAACAGCGCAAGATCCACAGCTCACCGCACTCAGACGAGCCACACTCACTGGCTGGCCAGACACAAAGAAAAAGTGCCCGCCCAGCATCCAGGAATACTGGAACCACAGAGCAGAAATCTCAGAAATGGACGGTATCCTGTTCAAAGGTGAGAGAATCATTGTCCCCCAAAAGCTTCGCAAGGACATGATACAGCGCATCCATGCCGGCCACCTCGGCGTGGAAAAAAGCAAATGCCGAGCAAGAGACTTACTGTTCTGGCCTGGCATGGGGAAACAGATCGAGGATGCGGTAGCAGACTGCAGCATATGCCAAGAACGGCGCAGCGCAAATGCAAAGGAACCAATGATGTCACACGCCATACCCGAGCGGCCGTGGCAAGTGATAGGCACAGACCTATTCACATGGAACTCACAGGACTTCATAGTCACTGTGGACTACTACTACAGATTCTTCGAGCTAGAGAGACTTTACAGCTGCACCTCATCTGCCGTCATCATGAAGCTGAAAGCAGCAATGGCTCGACACGGAATCCCCGAGACTATCATCAGCGACAACGGTCCGTGCTACTTCTCACAGACATGGGGTTTCTCACACACCACCACAAGCCCCCACTACCCACAGAGCAACGGCCTCTCCGAGAAGACTGTCCAGACGGCCAAACGCATCCAGGACAAAGCCAAAGCTGAGAACAAAGACCCCTACATGAGCTTGCTGGAGTATCGCAACACACCGGTGGACAACCTGAAATCACCAGCACAGCTACTGATGAGTCGGAGGCTGCGGTCCATTCTCCCATCAACAGCAAAACGCCTGCAGCCACAGATCGCCAGTCAGGAGGATGTTCACAAAAGGAGAGAGGTATGTCAACAGCGCCAGCAGGCATACTACAACCGAACAGCCAAACCTCTGCCCCACCTGCCCGCAGGCACACCAATCCGCTTCCGGCAGGAGGATGGATCCTGGAGACCTGCAACTGTGGAAAGACCAGCGAACACAGACAGGAGCTACCACATCCAAACCAAAGAAGGTCAGATCTACCAACGCAACCGTCAACACCTGCGACAAAGCAGAGTGAACACTCACACTACACACACACACACTTCACAGCAGACTGTTACCAGCGCTAACAACAACACACAAGCCCATCAGCAAGAGCATGCTGAACCTCCAGACACGAACAATCAGCGACAACCAGACACACAGCCTGGTTACACCACGAGGTCAGGTCGCACGATCAAACCAAGACAAATCCTTGACTTATGAATGTTAAAAAAAGAGAGAATTTTACACCAACCTGTACTATACCTGCTATGTTTTGAAAAGAAATATTTACAGCGTTCACTTACCTTGTGTACCTACCTGCTGTTTGCAGTTACCAGTAATGAAATGAAAAAAAAAGATGAAATGTTATTACGGTGTCACATTTAGACAGTGAAGGAAATGTTTTACACTACTTTGTTGCAGTCCAGTTATATGAGTTCCACTTTCAGATTCTTTCTTATTAAGATTGTACTCGCTTGTAAACGTGCTCAACGTGGTCTGTATCTCTGCAGAGAAAGCAGCACTTTTCAGAAAAAGGGAGATGTAATGTTTGCTAGTAATATTTGATTTGCTAATGTCCCTTACGGCTTTCCGTAGCGCCACAACAAAGTCACGTGATGTACGTAACAACGTCAGTCGGAATCCGGTCGGTGAATAAACACCCAGCACGAGAGAAGTCGTCCTTGCTTTATTAATGTTATAAGTTAACATAGCCAGAGGGCACAGAACATTACAGGGGGCGTAGCGCGTGGGAGGATCACGCTATTCCCCCCAGTCCCCCTGTTATGTCTGCACACATCGACAGTGCTGCATTTGATTTGGTGCTGTTCTATTGTGCTGGGATCGATTGGTGATGCCTGCGGGCTCTGGGTTGTATGATCGGGTCTGCCTGTGATGCTGTGTCAGTCTAAATAAAGAATGCCACGGAGAGGTTGTGTCGAGCGACAGCGCTGTGTCCTGACATGATTTCTAAATACAATATTGGCGATGAGGATGGCTGATATCTCTCTCCCACCACCTGCCCCCTTCCTGGCATTACCTGGCGAGCCTCCGGTACCATGGACTCGCTGGCTACATAGTTTTGAAAATTACATCATCGCCTCAGGGCTCGACGACGTGAGCCAGGCTAGGAAGACGGCTCTGTTGCTACACTGCTTGGGAGCAGAGGGTCATCGTGTGCTCGGGACTCTGGGGAACGTCACAAACTTTGACGAAGCTGTGGGACTTATGAGCACCCATTTCGCTGCTCCACAGAGTGCCCTCCTTCGGCGATTTATATTCCGTCAGCGACACCAACTGCCTGGCGAGTCTGTGCGGCAGTACGTAGCTAATTTGCGAGGGCTAGCTAGCTCATGCAAGTTTGGCGCGCTTCAGGACGAGATGGTTCGCGACCAGCTGATCGAACACACCAACAACGCAAAGGTGCGTGAGACTCTCCTGCTGGAAAAAGACGATCTGCTGCTGTCCAGAGCAATTACCATCGCACTACGGGTTGAGAGAGCAGCTGAGTGTGCTGCTATGCTAAATACACAGCAAGTGGCCACCTCCAGTCAAGCTGCCAACGACTCCTCCCTCTACTCACGGCTGCCCCTCGGGACGCAACCCAACCAGAGCGAGGCGGGCGCCGACTCCACTGGGGACGTCTTGCAACTGCAACGACGGCGTTCTCGGCCCCGCCCTCAACAGTCCTGTGGTAACTGTGGGTCTCGGTCTCATGTTTCAAGGGCTCAGAACTGCCCTGCCCGTGGCCAGACATGCCGTAGCTGCGGTAAGCACAAACACTTTGCCAACGTCTGTCGATCTTCCCCGGCTGGGTCAGAGGGCCACACCCCCCAGTCTTCAACCGCCGTCATTCACAAGGTGAGCTCTGGGCCAGTGTCATTCAAATCATGCACAGTCAACATTAATGATGTGTGCATCCCCCTGCTGTTGGACACCGATGCAGGTGTGTCTCTCCTGAATGTTGATACCTACAGTCAATTTTTCGGTTCACTGCCACTGTCCGCACCCTCAGCTGTCCTCTGTGGGTATGGTGACTCCAAAATCGATCTGGTTGGCTCTCTCCAAGTGACTGTCCGCTATGGAACCAAGCTGGTGCCCAATACAGTTTTTCATGTGACACGCCGTGGGGCCAACCTGATGGGCCTGGACCTGTTCTCCGCTCTGGGGTTCTCCCTCTTAGACACAAGGGCGGCAGCAACCCTGACTGTTGCCACATCTTGGCAGCAGAAGTGGCCATCGCTGTTTATGGGGCTGGGCTGCCTCTCCGCCTTCGCCCATCAACCTCTCCTCAACCCTGCTGTGAAATCTGTCATCCAACCACTGCGCCGCATCCCGCTGGCTCTCCGTGATGGGGTCTCCGCCGAGCTGCAACAACTGCTGGAAGCTGGCATCATTGAACCGGTGGACGCGTCACCTTGGGTCTCAAACCTCGTGGTGGCTAAGAAGAAGTCGGGGGCCTGCGTGTCTGCGTCGATCTACGTGCAGTAAATAAGGCAGTGGTCCCTGATAAGTATCCACTGCCCACCTCAGAAGAACTCACTGCTCAGTTCTATGGCTCTGAGGTGTTCTCCAAACTCGACCTCAGACAGGGGTACTTACAGGTGCCCCAGCAGCCAAAACCTCACAGCCTTTGTGACACATGCAGGAGTGTTTCGCTACACCAGGATGCCTTTCGGTCTCAGCTCCGCCCCTAGCTGCTTCCAGAAAATCATGGTCTCCGTGGCTGGCATACTGGGCGTGGCCATTTATCTGGACGATATAGTGGTACACGGGCCCACCAGTGAAATCCACGACAAGCGCCTCAACATGGTCTTCGCAGCCCTGTCCAAGCACAAGCTAACTCTCAATGCTGAGAATTGTGTCCTCTCTGTGCCAGCCATCGAGTTCGTGGGGTTCCGGCTGTCAGCGAGCGGTGTAACTCCACTACAATCCAACGTGGACACCATTCAGGCCATCCCTGAGCCCAGCTCGGCTGCCCAGGTCGCCTCCTTCCTGGGTATGACAAGTTACTACCTGAGGTTTCTTCCCCAGTACTCTGCGACCACAGCCCCCCTGCACCAGCTGCTGCGTAAGGACGAGCCATGGGTGTGGTCAAAGGCATGCAGTGACGCTGTGCGTGATCTCAAGACTCAACTGACTTCACCACCAGTGTTGGCTCACTTCGACATCTCCAGCTCCACCTTTGTGGACACACCCCTCCAGGCCACTGTCTCTCTGCAGGAGCTGAGGGCAGCCTCCGAACAGGACCCTGTCCTCTCCCAGCTCCGCACCTACATCCAGAACGGCTGGCCTCACAAGGTCCCAGAGGAGCTGGCTGCGTTCGCCCGAGTCAGACAGGAGCTCTCCTGCTGGAACGACACCTGCGTGGCATGTGGGTTTTGCACAGTGGTCCCAGCTGCTCTCCGTGCACGTGTTTGAATATGGCGCATGAAGGCCACCTGGGCATTGTGAAACTGAAACAGCACTGCCGAGACCTGGTGTGGTGGCCGTGGATAGACAGAGATATTGAGGCTCTGGTGAAGGACTGTTCTGCCTGCCTTGTGAGTGGCAAGACTGGCCACCAGGCTCCCCCACCCCTGCAACCTCTCGCCTGGCCCTCTCAGCCCTGGGAACACCTGCAGTTGGACATTTGTGGTGAGATCCATGGAGTTCCCCACCACCAACGCTTCATGGTGGTCGCCTACGATCTACACTCAAAATGGCCGGAACTCACCACTTCCGGCACTGTGACCTCACAGATCATCATCGACTTCTTGGACTCTCTTTTCTCTCGCTGGGGCCTCCCAAAGACCTTCACCACTGACAACGGCCCTCAGCTGGTCTCTGCTGAGTTCACTGCTTATCTCGAAAGCAAGGGCATCCGTCATATACGCACTGCGTACCACCACCCCCAGGCCAATGGCGGCGTTGAACGTTTTCACCAGTCACTGAAGAACGGCCTCAGAGCACACATGGCCCAAGGGTGCTCTTTCACGCAGGCCATCCGTCACACTCTGCTGCACTATCGGGCCACACAGCACTCGACCACAGGCGTCTCCCCAGCCTCTCTCATGCTAGGCCGGGAACTGTGCTGCCCCTTGACAGGCTCCGCCCCTCCACACCCCAGGCACCTCCCTCTGGGGTCAGAGCCTCAGTCACTCGTCAGCTGACGCGGATGAAGCAACGGTTTGACCAGTCAAAACGAACCAGGGTGCCAGACATCAATGTGTCAGACTGGGTCAGGGTCCGCAGGCCCCACAGGGACAATAAAATGGCTTCATACTGGTCCTCTCCTCTCCAAGTCACCCGTCAGCTGGGCCCAGCCACTTACCTCCTCAGCGATGGCACTCGGTGGCACTCCAGTCATCTACGGAAGGTGTCAGCTCCGCCACACACAGCTGGTGACACAACCTTAGCCATTCCCTCAGCATGGCGAGACGCCCCGGGGCTTCATGCAGCTCCTACACGGGCCCCAGACATTCCTGGGCCTCAGCTTCCCCTGCCTTCTACCTCCCGACCTCGGCCTGCCCAGCCTCAGGCCGCCCTGCGACCTGTTCGCACACGTTTACGCCCTGGCCACCTAGAGGACTTTGTGTCAACCTTTCATGTTTGAAATCCTGCCGGGGGGGGGGGGAATGTTATGTCTGCACACATCGACAGTGCTGCATTTGATTTGGTGCTGTTCTATTGTGCTGGGATCGATTGGTGATGCCTGCGAGCTCTGGGTTGTTTGATCGGGTCTGCCTGTGATGCTGTGTCAGTCTAAATAAAGAATGCAACGTAGCGGTTGTGTCGAGCGACAGCGCTGTGTCCTGACGTGATTTCTAAATACAATACCCCCCCAAAAAAAAAACAGGCGCCCCGACCGATCAGAGGAGGTGCTAGTGCGGCAACCAGGACACACACCAACATCTGGCTTCCCACCCGCAGACACAGCCAATTGTGTCTGTAAGGACGCCCAACCAAACCGGAGGTAACATGGGGATTCGAACTGGCGATCCCCATGTTGGTAGGCAACAGAATAGACCGCCACGCTAATGAAAATATTAAACTTCTGTTATTCCCATAGAAACTGAATGAGCAGAACGGACATTCCCATTCTAAGCAGCATGGCAGGCGAGTCCGAGCGGCGGCCATTTTTATTAGAACTGCTGCCATTGCAGCTGTGACCGTTGTAGCGTCCGTATAAACTCCTGTATAAAACCACTTGCAGCAAGTCGCTGACTCCTTTTTTTATTGTTAAGTCGCAGATTGCAACAAGTCGACTCTTATTTTTTTTGAAGTCACCTACTCGCCGAGGTGAGGTTTTACAGTGACGACCAAACGAGCAGTGGAGTAGAACGTTTACATCCCCACTGACGTGTGTTGTCACCGTAACAGCCGACAACAATCGCCATTTTGTTTGGAACTACTCAAACGACCACGGCAGAAAAAATTGTAAAACTCCACAGGTTTTAATGAATCCAAGACACTGGACGCGGACACCCGTTGATCGAAAGAAGATTTACAAGACACGCCCTGAAACGGCGGTTATGTGTTCGTAGTGTAACCGGTTATTTTCTTGCCCGGTGCGGAATTCGATACGAGGTGTACTGCACCACAAGGCGACATCACTCACCGCTCGGCTAAAGGGTGAGACCCGTTAGGTAGGGGCTAACGGGTCTTATTAGTAGTTTACAGGAGCAATAACAGCAGAACACTTCAGTGTGAATGTACCTACATTCCTAGCAAGGCTAAGCTACAACTTAACTAAAGCTATGTCGCCCGAACAGGGACTTGAACCCTGGACCCTCAGATTAAAAGTCTGATGCTCTACCGACTGAGCTATCCGGGCTCTGCCTAGCTTTGTCCAAAAATAGCATATTGACAACTATTTTGCCGGTTTACCGTCCAATCGGGTTGTCTGTGAAATTATTAGATGTACTTGCAACTTCGAGGTTTACAAGCAGGATACGACACACCAGACTTGGTTGATGTCCCATGGTTTACAAACAAAATACGACACCCAAACCAGACTTGGTTGATGTCCCATGGTTTACAAACAAAATACGACACCCAAACCAGACTTGGTTGATGTTGTGATGAAAGACAAGACTGTCGTGCATAGATCAATAAACGGCAGTTTCTCGTGTGGTAAAAATAAGCAACTTCAAACGAAGTTTACAGTTAACCAGGACGAACGAGTTAATCCCATAGGTGCAGCATTGCCGCCACCCCACACATACGGGACTTCGTGACTGGAGAGTATGTTTATTATTTTACCGAAGTGTTCAAACAGATGTCCTGTTCTGAAATCCTGTGTCTTGTATGAAAAGTGCAAATTGCAACCCAGTTGCCTCCGCTGGTGGACCTCCGCTTAATTTCGTCATGACTTTTTATAAACGAACGCTGCAGTAACGTACGCGCCTGTGTAATATAGGGTTATACTCTACTGCCACCTACTGGTAGGTTTACGCGTAACGTTACGTTATGCTACGTCATACAATAATAAGGAAGTAACGATCAGCCGTGCGGACCCGCGTTGCGGCTCAGTGTTGCATCTCTGCGACCAGTCGACGTGCAGATAACAATAAGGTCCAAATATGAACTGAACTATCTCTAAACTATATACGTTCCGTAGGCCAGTAACGTCCGCCCACTGACGCCATCAAGGGTGGATTGCATTTAGCGTCTCTTCTTAAAGCTCGGACAGAGAACGATGGAGGGCTATTCAGTTCAGAAAATCATTGGTGAGGGGTCTTTTGGTCGGGCGTTGTTAGTCCGGTGTAAAGACGCTCGGCAGCATTATGTCCTCAAAGAAATACAGCTCCCCAAGGTAGGTGTGCAAACAAGGACGAAGTACCACATGTTCATCAACAGTAGTGACATGGTTTGAACCGGACCATTTGTCCGACCCTGTCGAAATGTCTGTTTTTAGTGCCATAGGTCAGTGCCCTGACTCTAACCCCACGCATGCGTAGTAACACTTGGTAGGACCGCAACCCAACAGAATGTTAAAGCCACTGGTTCCCCCTTGCAGCTGTCTGTCTTCATAGCAACTATCAGGGTCCCTGGCATTGTTTAGGATTTCATAAATCAAGAGTTCATTTTACAGAATCATTCCGAATTGGAGAAATCAAGGAACGAAGCCGTCCTGCTGTCCAGGATGAAGCATCCTAATATTGTTGCCTTTAAGGAGGCGTTTGAAGGTATTCACAACTTATGTAAACCCTTGGAAAATTTAGGATTTGACATTTGGATTGGCCATGATATGATATGATGTAATCATTACCGTGTGTTTGTGTTTGTCCAGCCGACAGCCTTCTTTGTATTGTCATGGAATACTGCAGTGGGGGTGACCTGCTCCAAAGGATTCAGCAGCAGAAAACCAGCCTGTTCTCGGTCGATGACGTAGGCCTTGATGTTTTTAAACTATTCTGGCAGTTCAAATAAGCGTCTACATCACTTGTTACTTCCTTTTGTAATCGATAGACTTTGTTTCTTTTAAGACTGGTCTCTTGAATCTCTAGATCTTGAAATGGTTCGCTGAAATGTGTGCAGGAACAAAGCACATCCACGACCAACGAGTTTTGCACAGAGATCTCAAGTCCAAGGTAGTCTAAGACGTCATTTTTTAACCACATACTACGTGTTTTTTGGTTTACATTGTAAAAACTGTTCGATGGGGGGGGGGAATTCCTAGATTTGTGTTTCCAGCTGGCATTGTAATGATTTCTTAATAATAATAACACCATGACTCCTCCCACAGTCCAAAGACATGTAGGTCAGGTGAATCGACCATACTAAATTGCCCCTAGGTATGAATGTGTGTGTGTGTGTGTGTGTGTGTGTGTGTGTGTGTGTGTGTGTGTGTTGGGGGGGGCCCGTGTGATGGACTGGTGGCCTGTCCAGGGTGTCTCCCCGCCTGCCGCCCAATGACTGCTGGGATAGGCTCCAGCATCCCCTTGACCCTGAGAGCAGGATAAGTGGTTTGGATAATGGATAGATAATAATAATAATAATAATGGATTACATTTATGATCGATCATTAATAGAAACAAACACATTTTTAACTCGTGAAAAGATTTTCTTGTGAAAAGGTTTTTTGTACATCATATCCTCCCCTCAATTGGAACGGTAATGACTTGATAAATTTGCTTGACTGCATGCCAGTGAAATCTCATCAGCATGAGCTCTGTGCAACAAAATAAACAATGAGGAAATTGCTGATCGAGATAAAATTGTGACATCGGACTGATGAACACTACATCATCAGTGTCCTGTGGTTGACTGCTTTTTTATCTCCCAAGTTTGGCAATCATTTCTCTCTCATTTCCTTGCCTAGAACATTTTCCTGACAGATAATGGGACAATCAAGCTCGGTGATTTTGGCTCAGCGTGTATTCTCAATAGGTAAACAACAGCAAAGGAGCAATTTATACATACTTGTTCTCTTAGAAACAATTTAAAAATATGGAGTTGCTATAGTTTTGGTACATTTCAGTCATATCTTGTCATGTTTTCAGCTGTGACCTTCTCTTTTGTAGCCCAAAGGCTTATGCTTGTGCATATGTTGGGACACCGTATTATGTTTCTCCAGAGATCTGGGACAACAAACCATACAATAACAAAAGGTATGATCCTGTCACCTTGGCTCATTTATTAGTTGCTGCATTTTGTTGGTATTTATTATGAACATATTACAACATCTGCATGAATAAAGATGATGGACTCAGTCCTGTCTTCAGTGGTAATGTGTAATATTTAGGCATTCCTATGGCATGATATAATTTCCAGATTTCATCAGGGTCTGCTGAGCTGTTGTGATTGAAATAAAGTAAATGACTCATGGCACCACCATATTCCCTGATTTCTTTCTTCTTTTTTTTGTGGATTCCCCCCCCCCCCATTTTTTTTCTCCCCAATTGTATGCGGCCAATCATCCCACTCTTCCAAGCCGTCCCGGTCGCTGCTCCACCCCCTCTGCCGATCCGGGGAGGGCTGCAGACTACCACATGCCTCCTCTGATACATGTGGAGTCGCCAGCCGCTTCTTTTCACCTGACAGTGAGGAGTTTCGCCAGGGGGACGTAGTGCATGGGAGGATTACGCTATTCCTCCCAGTTCCCCCTCCCCCCTGAACAGGCACCCCGACCAACCAGAGGAGGCGTTAGTGCAGCAACCAGGACACATATCCAGCTTCCCACCCACAGACAAAGCCAAATGTATCTGTAGGGATGCCCGAACCAAGCCAGAGGCAACAGTGGGATTTGAACCGGGATCCTCATGTTGGTAGGCAACGGAATAGACCGCTACGCTACCCGGACACCCCTGTTCCCTGATTTGTGCGTTTAAAAACGCAGGAGCCGGGCAGGCTGGGTGTGTTGCTGTTTGTAGGCCCCGACAGCTCCCCAAACACTTGGCTCACACATCCTCAGTGTCTAGTGTGTTTACTATCCAACGATGGCAGCATACTGACAATATTCAAGGGGCACAGTGGCCTAGTGGTTAGCCCTGTTGCCTCACAGCAAGAAGGTCCCGGGTTTGAATCCCAGGCCGTCCCAGGTCATGTTCTCCCTTTGTCTGCAATGGTTTCCTGTGGATGCTCCGGTTTCCTTCCACCATCAAAAAGACATGCATGTTAGGGTTAATACTCCTGTCTGTGCCCCTGAGCAAGGCAATGGAAAGGAGAACTGGAGTTGGTCCCAGGGCGCTGCTGCTGCCCACTGCTTCTATACAATAGGATGGGTTAAATGCAGAGAACAAATTCATTGTAAGAACACAATGTTGAATACAGCGGCTTTCATATTCAGTGAAGGCATTTAAAAAGGGCAGATATCATCAGCTGTGTTGAGTTTCTGCTGCTGTTCTATCTGCCTGTCTTGTCGATCTGGATTTGCAGTTGTTATTCACATTGCTCCACAATAGAGGTCAGCACTTTGACAGAAATCACGCATAGTCCCTTTAAAGGTCCCAGAAACGGATTTCAGCGATTTGATGTATATCCAAATTCAACAGGGATGGGATGGGATTTTGTGAGGGCGGGGGGGGGGGGGGTTTGACTAGCAGCCAATAATAACCAGGCAGATTTAGAAGAATGTGGACATCGATATGCTGTTGGCTTGTTTCTGTTTTGCAGAAGATCACTTGTCTTGTCTCAGTCTCGCTCCCATTCGCTGGTCATTTGTGTGAGTGTGTGCTGCCCACAAAGTTCAGAGTGACGCAACTAAAAAAAAATGTTGTGCATGTCAAGAAGAGAAAAACATTGTTCTTATAAACACAAAAATAACACAAAAGGTTTTTGGTGGCTTTTTTGAACAGTGTTAAATAAATGTAAGTAAAGTGCAGATAAAAGAGGTAACAAGTAACAAGAAAATACATGTTTAATTTCATGGGACCTGTAAGAGGCTTTTTGATTGGGCCAAAATATGACGAATGTCTGGTGTGAATGAATAACGCTCATCTATTTGCTTTGTGCTACAGTGATGTGTGGTCTCTCGGCTGTGTCCTCTACGAGCTCTGCACCCTGCACCACCCGGTACAGCCCCTCCACTCTCCATACTGACTGTGGGCCTCTTTTCAGATATTGTCAATGTGCCGTTGTACACTACACTTGTGCTGACATCCTACTGCACAGCAAGAGATACTGCAAGGCCGTTGTTGTGAAAAGACAGAGGGCCAGTATCTTCAGCTGAGTTGAATTAACTGCTGTGTAGATTAGTGGCTTGGATGTTGCAGTGGGGTTCATGTTTTCAGAGGTCCTTACCCAAGTCCATTCACTCCTTTCTCCAGTTCCAGGCATTGAGCTGGAAGAGTCTGATTCTCAAGGTTTGTAGAGGGGCCTACCCCCCTATACCCGACCACTTGCCCTATGAGCTGCACTATTTGGTCAAACAGATGTTTAAGACCAACCCCAAGGACAGGCCATCGCTGTACACCATCCTCACCTCTCACCGGATATCCAAACTACTGCGTAGGCATCTGCCTCCACAGGTGAATGAATGAATGGATATTTTATGTACGTGTGGTGTCACCTTGTGGCCCGTCTTGCATGAGATTAGAAAACACCTTTACAAAACGTTAACATAAACCATAATTACTCTCCCGTGTATCGCACAAATGAAGTTAAAGCTTCCACTTGAGCTGGTCAGACACCAAAATTTCCCCTTAACATTGACTAGCCTAGGGGCGTCCGGGTGGTGTAGCAGTCTATTCCGCTGCCTACCAACATGGTGATCGCTGGTTCGAATCCTCGTGTTACCTCCGACTTGGTCGGCCGTCCCTACAGACACAATTGGCCGTGTCTGCGAGTGGGAAGCCGAATGTGGGTTTGTATTCTGGTCACTGCACTAGCGCCTCCTTGGTTGGTCGGGGTGCCTGTTCAGGGAGGAGGAGGAACTGGGGGGAATAGTGTGATCCTCCCACGTGCTACGTCCCCCTGGCGAAACTCCTCACTGTAAGGTGAAAAGAAGCCGCTGGCGACTCCACATGTATCGGAGGAGACGTGGTAGTCTGCACCCCTCCCCGGCGCAGCAGAGGGGGTGGAGCAGCAATCAGGACAGCTCGGAAGAGTGGGGTAATTGGCTGGATACAACTGGGGAGAAAAAGGACAGTACAGAACAAAATGATACTTGTTTTCTATTTCCCCGAGATCACACATTTGGCAAATTTGACTTTCTCCTTCCACAGCAGCATACCTACCTAACTCAATGTACCTGAAGCACAAAAGGGGACCTTTGGGTAACACTTTATTTTAGGGGGTCGGAAATTACCTAGTAATTTCCTAGTAATAAGGTGGTAATTATGACATAATTTCTTAGAAATAAGGTTGAAATTACCTAGTAATTTCCTAGTAATAAGGTGGTAGTTTTTACAGGTAATTTTACAGCTAACCCTAACCTTAATCCTAACCCTAACCCCAACCCTAATCCAAATTACAAGGTAATTTCAACCTTATTTCTAAGAAATTATGTGATAATTACCACCTTATTACTAGGAAATTACTAGGTAATTTCCAACCCCCTAAAATAAAGTGTAACCAACCTTTGTAATGAGCAGCCTGGTGACCCCATCTCAAAACAGTTGAGCATGGGAATTCACTGCTGCCCATCCATCAGAATGACAGTTTCTCGTGACGTGGCGTTGAATTGAGAACTTACACTGTGAACTTGCTACAGGGTCTTACTCAACAAGCCCAGCTGTGATGACCCTACGTGGGATTTGACCCTTGACAGACCAGTGTTAGTTCAGATGGCGATGTAGCTCGTGTTATGTTTTTGATTTAGCGTGTTGGTTTGGTTCTTCTTGCAGGCAATAGAGATGGAGGGGAAGGAGAGGCGACCAGGCAGATGGAGAAAAGAGGAGGGGGAAAGGGTGGTTTCTTATCTAGGACAGAAGAGTTTAATCAAAACATCGTTTGAAGGTAGTGTTCAAAGTTGAACTACTAACATATTTAGCATTTCCTGCGGAAAACCCCGTAGTGCTGCTTTGGCAAGCTGTCAAAAACCCTAAACATAATCCATGATATTAAAAACACTTCAGAAAATAAGCAGTATTATCTCTTATTGTGTAAACGGTCATTTCAAACAGGCAGTCATATTGCTCAGGCACAATCCAACATGCTTTTCCATGAAGCATGTCTTTAATGTTTAATGTGCGGCGCAGTGGTTAGCATGGTCGCCTCACAGCGACCATCTGGGTTTTCTCCGGGGGCGCCAGTTTCCTCCCACAGTCCAAACACATTTAGGTCTGGTGAATCGGCCACACCAAATCGTCCCTAGGCGTGAATGTGTCAGCCCTGTGATGGCCTGGCGACCTGTCCAGGGTGTCTCCCCGCCTGCCGCCCAATGACTGCTGGGATAGGCTCCAGCATCCCGCAAACCCAACTGGCATAAGCTGCTTGGACAATGGCTGTCTTTAATGTTTGCTTTATCAACTCATATGGTAACTGAAGAGCAAGTTAGGTCATTCTCGTTTCTCTCCTTTTTTTTAATATGAATATATCAACACGTCTGTGAATGTTATATACTATACCAAGTCCAGTTGCACTTGATTCAACTCCTTTGAATATATCAACACCAACCCCAAGATGCATTAACTTAGTCAAGAACACTGTAGTGAAGTATGACTGCTGTAATCATATTAATCAAATGATCAAATTATCTAACCTTTGACATAATAATAACATGCGCATGTTTTTGTTGCACTCCAGGAGTGGAGTCAGCTGAGGTCCAGTGTGAGAGCAGAGAACCTGGTCCACGAAAGCAGTGGGCTGCCAACCCCTCGGACACGGTGTTACAGAGGCTGGCCAGTGCAAGTCTGCTATCAACTGTTAGCGTGTCATCCGCTGACCAGACACACACAGGTCCCGCTCGTGAAAACAACTTGAAAATGAGACTTCTGAGAGGATGTGTACTGAACGCGAGGCTGTCAAAAGAGGTCATCAAAGTAATGTGTTCTCGTCTGCCCAATTTCCTCAGAGGATGTCATTTCGGGAGAGTCGAAGGAAGCGAGGCAGCGGAGACAGTGGGACAAGGGTCCGCCTGAGAGACTCCTGAGTGTGCTGGAAAAGGCCCAGCTCAGCACAGCCTTCAGAACCTACTCAATACACAGAGAAGGTTTGTCAAAAAAAATGCCTTAACACAACACATGAAATAATTTGCTGTCGATCAACCACATTCTCACTATGATCAGTTGCGGGGTACTATTCCGGGGTTCTTGTCCTGATGCCATAGTGGTGGGTTGCTTTTTCATAACAATAATTTCTCTGTGGCAGACAGTAAGCCTCCACTAGATGTAGAGTAAACTGCTTTCTTTACACTACGACTGAATGAGGCGTTGTTACACTGATATGAATAAGAAGGTTCAGAGGAAAATTAAAGGCACCGCATGGCTTTGTCGTGGTCTCCGATTTCAGGCGACAACCCCCTGATGGGACCTCTCCCTCGGACACAGGGTGACGACACAGATGGCCTGGAGGAGCAAGTGGCAATAGATGAGGACAGGCTGGAACCACGCTCTGATGATGAAGACACGTAAGTCTGCCTTCCTCCGCACTGGAAATAAACACAGCGTTAGCGATTAAAAACTTTTTTTTACCATCGTTCCCTCACAGTTGAAATTAGAGTCCAATTTATTGTAAGCTCCTTGTTAAAGACCCAGCTCATGCAACATAATTCAGTCAAAAATTAAGACACCTTGAATGAGGGATAAAAAGACATGATTTTGCACGTTGCCATTGAATAAACATGTTATAGGCACCAGCAATTTCCCAGCATGCAACTACACTCAAGAAATGTAGGAGTATCTATGTTTCTAGACCTCCGATTGACAAGTTTTTTTTTTTTTTTTGGATTCCAATTGTATTTGGCCAATTACCCCACTCTTCCGAGCCATCCCGGTCGTTGCTCCACCCCCTCCGCCGATCCGGGGAGGGCTGCAGACTACCACATGCCTCCTCCGATACATGTGGAGTCGCTAGCCGCTTCTTTTCACCTTGACAGTGAGGAGTTTCACCAGGGGGACGTAGCGCGTGGGAGGATCACGTTATTCCCCCCCCCGAACCGCCGCCCCAACCGACCAGAGGGGGCGCTAGTGCAGCGACCAGGACACATACCCACATCGGGCTTCCCGCCCGTAGACACAGCCAATTTTGTGTCTGTAGGGATGCCTGACCAAGCCGGAGGTAACAAGGGGATTTGAACCGGCAATTCCCGTGCTGGTAGGAAACAAGATAGACCGCTACGCTACCCGGACACCCTCTGGTTGACAAGTTGATAGCAAGTCAACCACTGGAGGGGACATCTTACATATGAGATGTAAACATACAAAGCAATGGTACATATGACCAAAATATAGATCCCGCAGCACAGCCCTGTTATGTTTTGACCATGCACAGCCTTGCATTGTAAAAATACAATGCCACACCATGGCAACCTAAGTTAAAAGAGATGACAAAAATGTTTCTTACATAGGCTGGAGGGCCATGCCATGGAGTAACAGAACAGTTCCATAAACTTACACAGCATAGGTTTCAAATTTCAAATTTTAAAGCTAATTCACGGTGAATGAAATTTTGGCGTCTTACTGGTTTGTTGCTTGTTATCAGTGGCGTTGATCGAAGGTTTGGCCTCGCGTTTCAGATTAGCGTGCTTAGTGAGTCCACAGTGATTCAATAAGAGACAGAAAACGGCCAAGTCTTGTGAACTAATGGGCGCTGGCTGACTGCATATTGAAAACAACCTGCCTCACACACCGGTGACTGGCAAGTGGCAAACAGTCTGAAAGCATGGAGACTGGTACAGAACAAAACCAATTAAAAAAAATAACGATTATATATCAGAATTTGTGACATAATAAGGTATAAAATACAATACAGTTAACAATAAAATATAACTTACGAGGTGCAAAATCATTGTCAGCAAAAATGCAGTGAAGGTGCGGTGGACAGATATGAAGTGGCTTAAAGTGACGTGTGAGTAAATATAAAGGCGGCACGGTGGCCCAGTGGTTAGCACTGTTGCCTCACAGCAAGAAGGTCCTGGGTTCGAACCCCAGGGCATCCCAGGTCGTTTCTGTGCGGAGTTTGCGTGTTCTCCTCGTGTCTGCGTGGGTTTCCTCCGGATGCTCCGGTTTCCTCCCACCATCAAAAAGACATGCATGTTAGGGTTGATACTCCTGTCTGTGTCCCTGAGCAAGGCAATGGAAAGAAGAACTGGAGTTGGTCCCCGGGCGCTGCAGCTGCCCACTGCTCCTATACAATAGGATGAGTTAAATGTAGAGAACACATTCGTTGTAACTGAACAACTGTACAATGACAAAATAAAGTGGCTTTCTTTCTTCTCCCATATTGTAAGTATTGCACATGCCCAGTGGCGGCAGCACATCAGTCTTGTTGGGCTGAAACGTCCGAGCTCATACCAACGAGTTTGTGCCAAATAATACCAACACATGCATTTAGAATAAAAAAGAGAACACGAACTATCAAAAGCAAAGAGCCCACTCCAAAGCACCTTGAACGTAAAGTAAAACAAAAAAGTTTTTTTTTGTTTTCGATAGCTCTTTTGTTTTATAGAATATACATGTGTATGATTATTTGTATAAAAAGATAACTATATGAAAACAAAGAAGCAACACATCTCTTCTCTTCATAGGGACTTTGAGGAGGAAGCTCCATGCAGCTGGTTCGATGAAGTGGAGAAAATGTTCTCGGACTGCTGATGCACAAATACCGAGGAACCAGTAAAATCACAGGTCTTCTCATTTTACAGTTTACATTCACAACCAAATAAAAAAACTATTTCCATGTCAAAACAGTGTCACTTGATTCATCTGGGATCTTTTCTGAGGCATTTCCATGAATGGTGATCAACCTTTGAAAGGCACCACAGAGGTGTTTGCACACTGATTTTTTTCTTTTCTTTTTCTTCTTCTGTGAAAATGTCTACTGTCGTGAATACAATGAAACACATGAAGAAGAAAGCTCATCCACTGGATTGAATATGTGGTTCCGGCTTGTAATTGTGAGGATGAGCGGACGGACGGACGGACGGAATTGTGGACTTAACTTGATATGTACAACTTGAAACTTCTCACCCGTCTGCTGGTAGGTGCAGGTGAAAGTTTGTCGACAGTTCTGTGCGTGTCGTTGACATTTATCCGTGGTAAATCTTGCAGGCGTCGCGAAAATATGCCATTGTCAAAAGTGCGCGCCAACAAACAGGAAACTGGTATGACCGCTGCAGTAAAAACCGGAAGTCAGTGGACCAGTTATGCACAGAGTCGATTACCCCGCTCTTCCGAGCCGTCCCGGTCGCTGCTCCACCCCCTCTGCCGATCCGGGGAGGGTTGTAGACCACCACATACAGTTAGGTCCGTAAGTATTTGGACAGTTACACAATATTTGCAATTTTGCCCCTGTACACCACCACAGTGGATTTGACATGAAGTATTTGAGAGGTGATTGAAGAGTAGACTTTCAGCTTTAATTTAAGGGGTTGGATAAAAATATGGCATTAACTGTTCAGGAATTACAGCCATGGATGTACAGGGTCACCCCATTTTCAGAGGCTCAAAAGTAATTGGACAAACAAACAACTATGATTATAACAATTATATTTAATTTTTGCAGGAAAATCCTTTGCAGTCAATGACTGCCTGAAGTCTGGAACCCATCGACATCTTCAAATTCTGAGTTTCCTCCTTTGAAATGCTCTGCCGAGACTTAACGGCAGCTGCCTTCAGTTGCTGGTTGTTTGGGGTCTTTTGGCCATTAGTTTGATCTTCAGCAAGTGAAAAGCATGCTGAATTGGGTTGAGGTCAGGCGACTGACTTGGTCACTGATGAATATTCCACTTTTCTGCCTTGAAAGACTCTTGGGTTGCTTTCTCGGCTTGTTTTATGTCATCCATCTGCAGTGTGAAGCGCCATCTTCTCAGTTTTGTGACATTTGCTAAATCTGAACAAATGGTGTATCCTTATAAACATCACAATCCATCCTGCTACTTCTGTCAGTAGTCACATCATCAATAAACACCAATAACCAAGTTCCACTGGCAACCATACATGCCCATTTCATAACACCACCTCCACCATGTCTGACAGATGATGTGGTGTGCTGAGAATCATGAGCTGTTCCTTTTGTTCTCCACACTTTTCCTCTTCCCATCCTTCTGGTACAAGTTAATCATTGCTTCATCTGTCCAAAGAACCTTGTTCCAGACCTGGGTAGGTTTTTAGATGTTTTTAAACACAGTCTAATCTGGCCTTCCTGTTCTTAAGGGACACCAGTGGTTTTCACCTTGTCGTAAACCCTCTGTATTTATTTTCATGCAGGCGTCTCTTGATTGTAGACTTGGACAGTGATACCCCTACCTCTCAAGAGTGTTTTTGACTTCACTAGATGTTGTAAATGTGTTTGTCTTCACTAGGGAAAGAATTCTGCGATCATCCACTGTAGATGTGTCCCGTGGTCTTCCAAGCCTTTTGGTGTTGCTGAGCTTGCCAGTGCATTCTTTTTAAGAATGTACCGAAAGGGTTATTTGGCCACTCCTGAAGTGTTTCCTATCCATCTGATAGTTTTCCTTTGCTTTTTCAGCCTAATGATGGCCTCCGTCACTTGTATTGACACCTCTATAGACTTCATGTTGAGAGTTCCGATGGACAGCAACAAAATGCAAATGTAAATACTTGGAGTGAACTCCAGACTTTTTATCTGTTTAATTTGTCATGGACTAATGATGGAAAAGGTCTTACTTGCCCATGAAACCACTTGTTAGTCAAGTGTCCAATTACTTTTGATCCTCTGAAAATGGGGTGATTGATCCTCTGAAAATGGGGTGACCATGTATAAAACCGGCTGTAATTCCTGAACGGTTAATGCAGCTGAAGGCAGCTGCCGTTAAGTCTTGGCAGAGCATTTCAAAGGAGGAAACTCAGAATTTGAAGATGTCGATGGGTTCCAGACTTCAAGCAGTCATTGACTGCAAAGGATTCTCCTGCAAACATTAAATATAATTGTTATGATCATAGTTATGTTTGTTTGTCCAATTACTTTTGAGCCTCTGAAAATGGGGTGACCCTGTATATCCATGGCTGTAATTCCTGAGCGGTTAATGCAATATTTGTGTCCAACTCCTTAAATTAAAGCTGAAAGTCCACACTTCAATCACATATTGGTTACTTCATTTCAAATCCACTGTGGTGGTGTACAGGGGCAAAATTACAAACATTGTGTCACTGTCCAAATACTTACGGAACTAACTGTACCTCCTCCAATACATGTGGAGTCGCCAGCCGCTTCTTTTCACCGGACAGTGAGGAGTTTCGCCAGGGGGACGTAGCGCGTGGGAGGATCACGCTCTTCCCTTCCCCCCCAGTCCCCCCCTCAGGGGCGTCAATTCACCAGAAGCCAAGGTATGGCAAAGTCGGGTGACGTCACATTTGACGTCACTTGACATCAAATCAAGTCCCTCAAATTCTCATTCCATCTCACCCATTGGCGGCTCCGTGCCGGTAGTTAGCTACAACCATTTAATTCATTTAAACAACCGCGTCGCCCTAATTCAGCCAGAGCCTTGACGTCCCTCATCGCCCGCAACGGAGTCTGTATCCCCCGCCACAGGTGTAACGCCTCGGCCCTGCTACACATTATAATATGGCAAGTATGTACTATTGTTGTAGCGGGTTATTTTCTTGCCCGGTGCGGGATTCGATACGGAGTGTACTGCACCACAAGGCGACGTCACTAACCGCTCGGCTAAAGGGTCAGATCCGTTAGCTAGGGGCTAACGTGTCTTATTAGTAGTTTACAGTTCATGTTTTCGAAGTGAAACTTTTTTTCACAAAATTAAAGATGGCTGCTAAAAATGGAAAATGGTCGCCGGTAAATGGTCAACACCCCACTGGAGAAAACCACGCAGTCAACAATTCATTTAGAGCAGTGTTTCTCAACCGGGGGCCCGCGGACCCCCAGTGGTCCGTGGTGTAATTGCAAGGGGTCCGTGAAAATAAAATATCTTTAAAAAAAAAGATCCTATGACATTTATAGAAATAGGATTATTTTACTCAGATGTGACTGAGACCTTTATCTACCTAAACTATAAAGGGTAACAGGACTTTTCTCTAATTACATCTGTTTCACAAGTGTAATTTATTGTATTCTAATAAGAGATCTCGCTCCCGTTTGCATTGTTAAAAGTTACTGCATAAAAATTCTGTTGTTACATCTATCTGAAAGTTACTGAATACATATTCTGTTTTGTTACATATATCTGAAAGTTACTGCATAAGAATTCTGTTTTGTTAACTATATCTAAGTTACAACTGAAAGCTCTTATTTTTGCCCCAAAGAGTGAATAAATGCTATAATGCAATTTAAAATGCAGTTTCTACTGTTTCTATCAAATTGCAACCCCCCTCCCCCAAGATCAGGTGGAGGGGTCCTCAGGGTAGATCAAAAATACGCAGGGGGTCCAGGACCCCAAAAAGGTTGAGAACCACTGATCTAGAACACTGAGAAACGTGTAATTGCAATATATTATTTCACACTGACCAGCCATACCTTGCCATGCCCAACTGACGCCCCTGCCCCCTGCCCCCCATGAACAGGCTGAATCCGCCGGGCGGACAGGACACATACCCACTTCCGGCTTTCCACCAGCGGACACGGCAAACCGGAGGTAACGCGGGGATTCGAACCGGGCGATCCGGCGGCGGAGCACCCGGATCGCCCAAACATCTCTTTCAAAGTTCGCACCGTTGCGCGTGTCCTTTACGGTGTCATTTTAGTCCCCTGCTTTATTTTGCAGAGTTTGAACGCGGGACCGCCGCCAAGACACGGCTCAACCAGGCCGTCTAATGGCGCATCGAGGAACGAGCCCGAAACGTGTCCTTTCAACGGCAACTACGAAACTCTAGTGCGCCGCTCAGACCGCGCACACGGTCCTGCCCCGACCCGAGGCCTCTCGTCTGTGCTGGTCGGGTAGTTTGTCGGTGAGTACTACAGCCTAAGGTGAGTAAGATGGTCACTGCTGCAGGTTGAACCAGGAAGTAGTTCAGCGATGGGGCGCGGCCATTGATAATTATTGGGACATTTCACGGCACCGTTGAACAGCTGTATCCAGCGGTGGTCCTGCATACAGAATGTCCAGATCGAAGCCGGTGAGCAAAATGGTACAACGACCGATACGCACAATGACAAAGACTACTACCCAAGTGAGGCCCAGGTTGTAAAAAAAATAATCAGAATGATCCTTTAATGGTTTCTCCATCCGTTATCCCAACCGCTCTCAGGGTGGCAGGGATGCTGGAAGCCTATCCCAGCAGTCATTGGGCGGCAGGCGGGGGGGGGGGGGGGGGCACCCTGGACAGGCCGCCAGGCCATCACAGGGAACCTTTAATGGTTTCTGTTTGAGCAAGTTTGTTTTACTTTTTGATAGTACACCACTAGGTGGCGATAAGGGCGCTACACCAATATATTAGTGGAGGAGAGATGAATGATTGAGTCAAACTGAAAGGAGAAACCTCAGATGTACAACAACAGCCTTATTTCACACTGGTTCACACTTGTACTTTAAATCAAAACATGGGTGTGAGGTTTTGTGGGACGTTTCACTAGTAACAGTTGAAAGGCAAATTTAAGTGGCCATGAAAAGAGAAGACGTGCAAATAACTTGGTGCATAGTGGGGCAACGCCGAAGAGCGACTTCGCCTCGCTCATGACATTGTGGGGTTTTTGACAGGATATAGATATCAGAGGCTTGAGTCAACAATGCTGTGATGCTGCTGATTCACCAACGGTTAAACCAGGGATGGGTTATCCTTGGGGCAATGTTCCTTGAGTGATTGGTCCTCGCATAGGGTGACAGAAAGACTTTTTGCTCTGCCAGATATCTGTCCATGGGTGTTTTATTGAGGAAGCCTGGGGCATCTTCTCCTCCCTTATCTTGAAGAGACACTGACACCACCCCTCCCCCCCAGGGCTCAAACTCCAGCCCACCGCTTTTGTCCTCATTATTACTATTTTATCTCTTGTACTTCAATGGATACTCCTGTCCTCGGCAGAGCTTCAGATAAAGAGGCATCTCCAGCATTTGCAAATGGTATCCCACTGTTCCCTGTAGATTTGAGGGTCTGTCGCCAGTGTCCTTTGTGAAATAGACAGCCTCCTCGTGGTGTAGACAATTAATGAATCATTGTTAACAGAGGACCCTGAGGTTAATTGAATGGTCTAATGTGGTTGTGGTATTAGATCCTGTTATTGAGTTATGACTGAGGAAGTGGTTGGCGGTGTGTTCCACAGGCTTTTGAGCATTTTTTTTTAATACCTTGAGTCAGACTGGGTTGATAAAAGGTGACCGTTGCAGCAAATCGCCATAGGAAACAAAGCAACACTGCAATTATGTTCCTCGGCATTTGTAAATGGATTAGCAGACAAAGTACATTTCACAAATTTCAGGTTTGCAATCAAAATATGCGATTTTAACGTCTCCATCCAGAATTTATTTGGCAGGTTTGTTTTATGGAAAGCTGTAGTCCTAAGTAAAGGACCTGGTGAAGTACACAGTCTAATCAAAGGCTTCCTCTTACAGGAAGGATGTGAAGTCATGTCAGATGTATCACAATACTAATAAGTGAAGTCCAAAAAGAACGCTTTCTGTAGATTAATTGTTTTTGTCTGCAAAGTAACAACGGGCCTTTGAGGACAATTTTGATTTTATTTTCTATTTGCAGGGAGAAGGCCTATGAGTTGTTGAAGTTTTCTTAAAACAGAAACAGAAGGAAGCCAGGACCATACATGGACTGATCAACAAAACAGATTTGGGCTGCCTCCCTGTCTTTTCAAACATATCTAAGCACAAATATTGAGTGACTTTGAAACATTAACTAAAGAACAGTTAGAACAGTTCCTTTCCTGAAAAATGCACATTTGCATCTTACGCCGCTGAACATGTAACTCCTCACCTCATCAAATAATTTGCAGAAACCCATTAGCTTTCCCCCTTTCCTCTTCGTGGTTAAGTTTGAACCCTCGCTATCAGCAACCGTTTCTGTCAGTCGCTGGGCTCCCTTTGCATCTGTCTGAGTGCACTGCCTGTTGTCGTAGCCTTATTTCTTGCCATTTCCAGCTCGAGTCAGGAAAAGTCCTGCAGATGCAAGATGACCCAGTGATCTTTGCATGGCTAACCAGTGCTTAGAGAGGCATTTTGCACCGAAGTCCTCTTTCAGTTCTCTCGTTTGCAGGCTAAATTGGGGTTTACAATTCTCCTTTGTCGCTTTGTTTAGGAGAAAAGGCTGTGAATTCACACATATCATATGCATTAGTTCATTTGTGCAGGGTATAACAAATCTTTATTACCTCTCTGCTGCAGACAAGGAAACAATGAAATGTGCCAGCGTGACTCACCGAGTGAGGTGAAGCACTGTTTATTCTTCAAGGGGGCAGTTCTTCCTGTTAATAACTATACACTTAGGCACTGTAAATGGAATCTCTTTGCAACTATAAATATGGGAACTGTCATTGTTATGACTATTTCTAGGCTTCTGCAGTGACCTTCCATTGTCTGCGCCCAGTGTTTTGCGGGTCTGTGCTAGACAATAGGGACCGGTGTGGCCAAGCAGGGGTTGTCGGGGTATGGCGCAATTCATCAGCGTCTCAAAGTGAAAAAGGTCAGTAGCAGTTAAATGTGGACACTGGGTTATGAGAGGTGTGGACAAGCTGGCCCCATGCATGTCTTTAAGCCATTTGCAGTAGTTGCACTGCTATTGTTTGTGGCTCATAGCGAAGGGCCCATCCACTTTTGGGCGAGTCCATGAATTCAGGGTCACTGTCTCTGTCAACCTATCCCTTTGCTTTCCTTCCTGCACAGCCAATAATAGACTACCAGACAAAACTTGAGAGATTTATAATTCTCCCAGAAGACATAAACTAACATTTTTGGAAAATTATTCGGCTTATTATTTTCTTTGGATTTGGGGCTAAAATCAGCAGGCTTGCAAGCACGTTTTTCTAATGATGGTGCAGAATGCAAGCCTTGTTCTCCGAAACACATCATTCTTCTTTTTTTCCCTGTGGTTCAGTTTCCGCCCTTTCTCTCATTAGTTTCAAGTGTGAGGATATCGCACGAATCAATTACATGAGCAAAATTTATGAAGATAAGCTCATCACTGATGTGAGAGAGAGATAGCTTTCAAGCTGTTTTCCATCATGCATCTGCTGTCACAGTCTTTCCCGAAACTGTATCTAAAGGTGCTCCCCCCGTAGTTCAACCAAGCATCTCATCTCTCACCATCTTATCTGTGTCTAACCTGAGAAGGTCACTTCTTCTCAGCATTCCTGAGATTCTGGCACAAGTTTGATTTATTGTGCTGATGGTAGTTATTTGAATTCCACAACCTGATGAAATAAACACAACCACACTGCAGACTGGCAGGCTAAATGCTGTTATCTTATCCGCTTTGCTCTTTGGTTTAAAAAAGAATTAGAGCAGTGGTCGTTCAAACGTGATATGTTTATTCATCGACGAACCGCATGCCGCTGTTAAATTAGAGAAAATACACAGTTCTAATATATAATGTAATAGCGCTCTAATTCAGGTGGCATACTAGCCCTCCCACTAGTTTCCCTTTGCAAAAAGAGATAAGCATTTAAGGCATTTTGGTATGGAGGTGTGTGTTGATATAGTTTTCCCTCATTCAAATGGAGAGTTGAAGGATCGAGGGCGTCATCAGTTGTCGTTTACTGTATCTACTGGTTTCTCACTGTGGGAGTCTAGCTGTTGTGGGCTTTGTGAATAAAACTGACTTGGAAATCTTATGTGGGTAGCAACAACTCTGAAAATCCCGTTCTATTAATGAATGAAAGTGGATTTTAAACAGACTGGAAAATGATACTATGACATTTGAGGCTCATGTAACGCAACACTCAGCCACGTGACTCTCCGGACCGACCGGCTTTGTTGGTACTCGTATTATTACGTATGCAGGGGAGACTATCGCACTGACTACAGGGATCAGCCAAATCAAGGAATCAAGAATCAGGAACACTTTATTTGTCGTTTCGTTTCATGTACACGAGTACGTGAACATGAAACGAAACATTGTTTCCCTCAGCTCACAGCAGCGCAACACAAAGACAAAAACAAATAGAAAATCACTGTCCAAGAGAACGAACGCCAGCCAGGATGGCTGTCAGAACTACCGGTCTGCATGGGCTAGCAGTTAGCTTAGCTGGCCCTTCTTCCACGTCCTGTCAGACCATCCTCGGTGTTTCCTCTTCGGGTGCAGCTCCAGGCAGGGCCGTGGTCCCTGGGCCCACTGGACGCAGCAGACCAGGCTCTCCCAGCCGATCCAGTGCCAGCTCGCCCAGCCATCAAATGAAGACAAACTTAGACACAGACGTGGACAAAGACACTGCATGGACTGTACTGGGTGAGGCCGCTGCATCTCTGCGTTCAACCACTTCTTTCCCTTTACGCCTGATGGTGGGATGCACACTTGGACCTGGCCGATACACATAATGATGCCTACAGAAATGGCACAGCTAGAACAATGAAATTATTGCAGTATGTGGTGGAATCAAGGGGGATGCAGTTGTGTTAGCATGGCTTTGATGGAATGAAAACCCTTAACCTTAACAAACTATTATACTCAAATCGGATATGACATGCGGAGTATGAGAAAATGAGCCCCTGGGTACAGACTCGTAAAATCTCCCACACCCCAAAATATTTGTCCAATTTTAGGGCAGTTTGATTTTTACGCACGAAATGGCAAAGTCACAAAATTGTAGTGTATAAAATGATTCCAGATCTGAAATATGGAAAAGATAAGACGCACATCTGTTTTGAAAATTCATAATCACTTGGTACATAGCAAAGGCACGGTCTCTGATCAGGGGTTGTTCTAAATATTTGCCTGTTGCGTAATGCCCTGTAGTAATTCACCTGCGACAAGAAATGCAAAGATAATAACGGTGACTTCACGCAGAGGCTCTAGCTCAGGGGCCTCCTGAGCCCTTGGGCCTGGGCCCGGTAGGGCGTTCGGTATGCCACCCATGCATGTGAAGTGTCATGCTTCTCATGCTTGATGACATCTTTACATCTACGGGTTTTACCTTGGTTTTGACTGTCTGTGCTAATTGGTTGGTTTGGTTTTTGTGCAACGCAGAGATAACCTCCTGGGAATTAACGGGTCACGTACCCCCAAGCCTGAGGCCAGAATGGAAGTAGATTAGCTGTCCGTCTGGGGCCCTGGCACCCTTTATCAGTTTCAGCGAAAGGTTCTGATAATGAAAATTTTGTCTGAAATTGCAAAATATTTGCAAAAAAAAACAAAACACAGTAAAAATTGCATACTGTTGCTGCATTCTGCAGTGTTACATCAGGGTGAACAAGCGCTTATAGGTGATGTGAAACCACTTTATCAGTTTCAACGAAAGGTTCTGATAATAAAAATTTAGGCTGAAATTGCAAAATGTACTACTACTACTTTTGGCTGCTCCCGTTAGGGGTCGCCACAGCGGATCATCTGTTTCCATCTCTTCCTGTCCTCTGTATCTTCCTCTGTCACACCAGCCACCTGCGTGTCCTCCCTCACCACATCCGTAAACCTCCTCTTTGGCCTTCCTCTTCTCCTCTTCCCTGGCAGCTCCATATTCAGCATCCTTCTCCCAGTATACCCAGCATCTCTCCTCCACACATGTCCAAGCCATCTCAATCTTGCCTCTCTTGCTTTGTCTCCAAACCGTCCAACCTGAGCTGTCCCTCTAATATACTCGTTCCTAATCCTGTCCTTCTTCATCGCTCCCAGTGAAAATCTTAGCATCTTCAACTCCACCACCTCCACTTCCACCTCCTGTCTTCTCATCAGTGCCACTGTCTCCAAACCATATAACATAGCTGGTCTCACAACCATCTTGTAACCTTCCCTTTAACTCTAGCTGGGACCCCTCTGTCCCAAATCACTCCTGACACTCTCCTCCACCCCCACTCCACCCTGCCTGCACTCTCTTCTTCACCTCTTTCCTGCACTCCCCGTTACTTTAGGCTGAAATGGCAAAATATTTGCAAAAAAAAAAAAATCGGCAAAAATTGCAGACTGTTTCTGCGTTCTGCAAAGTGTTATGTCGGGGTGAACGAGCAGTTATAGGTTATGTGAAACAGCCTCGCCACAACTCAGGAAGCCTAGACAATGATCTTTCATATTTTCCTTGGTAAGAGGAGACACTTTCCCTTTCTCTGAGGGAAAGTGTTGTGTAGCGTGAGAGGCTGTTTGGAAATTCCCCATGGGGAGCATGTTGACCGCAGGACTGACTGCTAAATGTCAGCTTTTATGTGCAGTTGTGCTGCGGAGTGTGCTCTGTGCATTTATTTACAAGTTCATGTGAGTTTCTGTGACACCCGGTGGCCTGTAGAAATCCAAGTACTCTGTACATGGCCAGTAGGAAAAAGTACTTGATGTCCTTGATCTACTTGGTTGAAGCTGCTGCGTTATACTGACAGGTGGATTTTTCGGATACACTTGGTCAACTCCCACACTCGCTGGTTGCTGTGTGGCCGGGCCAGAGTAACATTCACCTTTTTTCCGTTCAGCCGACGCTCCCATCCAGAGCAGTCTACCCCTTATCAGGGTATGCGGTAGCTTCGCGTGGCGGCCGTTGAAGGAATCGAATGTGTGAACCATCCCATATTAAAACACTCATTCTGACAACTAGGCCCTATAGAACAAGGCTATACAACCAGAGCGGAAGAGCTGAATCACAACTAGAGGATTGTGCGATTCACACACACGGACCAGGCCGGTTATTAGACGCACCCTCAGGAGTTTCGGGAGTTTCCTATGGCGGCACTCCCACCCGGGGGGAAAAAAACCCCTCAACCAGAGCAACCAAGGGGAACGAAGACTCCTTATCGCGGTGGTATTTTCTCAGCAGACCATCTATCACGACATGTTCAGTTGGAGAGGAACACTCAGAACTAAAACAAACAGAGAAAATGGGCTACACGGCTGGAGCTCGCAGTATCTCCCAGAATGTTCCGGGCAGGCGAAGTTACCTAATTTACATGCACACATGTAGGTTGGTTTAACAGGCCGAGATTTCGTAGAAACCCAACTTGAAATGGCTTTGGGTTAACATTATGTTAAATATCTGTGTGTGTGTGTGTGTGTGTGTGTGTGTGTGTGTGTGTGTGTGTGTGTGTGTGTGTGTGTGTGTGTGTGTGTGTGTGTGTCCTGATTCATTCCATTTTTGGGGACACATTTCAGACTAAAGGCCAGTTAATTGGAGACAAAAGCTGTGTCTCCAGTTGGGAAAAAGCTGATTCCTGGGCCAGTGATTCAGGTTAAAGTTAGGTTAATCAATGTAGGTCTAAAGTGAACGTGTGTGTGTGTCTGTGTGTGTCTGTGCATGTGCCTCAGCATGTGCGAAGGTGCTAGAGAGTTATTGCAGTTTAGTATTGTGTTGTGTAACGATCTTACTGTTGCACTTCCACCTAAATTTCATGATTAGACTTGTGCTCTCTCTCTCACGTTGGCATTCACATGGAAATGTTTAATTTGTATGCTGGTGGGCCTCCAAACAAACACACACACACACCACAGAGGTGGTTTTTTTGCTGTGAGTGATCAGATGTTGTTAGCTATGATCCCACACAGATAAGCCCTCGGGATCTAAATAGTAAAACCAAACTCCATTCATCATGTCAGACACGAGGAGACTCGCTCGTACTCTCGCAATACTCACACGGTGTATATATATTACATGCCCAGTGGAACCATACCACAGATTATATCGATGGTGAAATTCAGTATTGTCTAGCAAGTTCATGTGTATTCTCAGAAATGCACAAATCCTCTTTTCCCCCTCCAGTTAATGACAAAAAAAAAGAAGAAGGAAATGACAACAATGACCATGATGCAAGCGTTTTGCTTTCAAATGCATCTACTGACTGTGTTTTCACGGTCGTGCGAGTCACAGAAGCTGTCCCTCTCATCAACTTGAGAGCCATGTGAGCGCCGTTGTCTCTAACTTAGCTTGGCTTTCGCATGGAAATGTCCCGCTCTGCTGAGTTTGGACAACTTTCAGCAGTCTCCGCGCTCCCCCATCTGGTAAACACGGCGGGCCTGCCCAGACGAAAGGAGCGCGTTATCGCCACACACGCTGCTTATGCTCCGTCTCATTCCAGAGTCGTCATGCAGCGCAGTGCTGATCTGGTCAAATAACTTGTCCGTGGATTGATAAGGTCTGTTTATGGTCCACCGAGACGCAGGAAGGGAGGACTTACATGTGACTGGTTTGTCCAGTTATTTACCCCTACCTCCCTGCCCGAGCTCCCTCAGCCCATTCCACAGCGAGTTATTGGTCTGGTGGTGCTTCCCATTTTGGATTCAGTGAGACTGTTGTGCTTGCACGACTGTGAGCTGTGTTTTTTCGAGCCACTTCCTGACAAAATGATTACTTAACACAATGTTCTGTCTCCCACATAGTCGTGTCTGTTTTGTTGCCTTCTCCTTCCCAGTCGGGGAACTTGTTCTCAAGGTTGTGCACAAGCAAACAAGATGTGTCCCCTGTGGGGGTGATGGACCATTTATAGCCTAATAATACGTGTTTACCTCAAAACAAGTTGGCTTGCTTAACCTTCTCACACACACTGGCCCCCCTACAGGGAGTCTAGATGAAAGGTACAAAAATACATTGTCCTGTACATTCCAGGACAGCCATAACATCATATGGCACAAAGGGGCCATTTAGAGACTCCGAATGGGCATTGCGGATTTTTTTCCTATGCATATCCCGAATAAAAACAAGGTAAAATGCTCATATTCTGGACCTACGTAATCAAATTTGAAGAATCAACTTGACTTTTGGCAGAAGTTCAGTTAGGTCATAGGCTCAAGAGACGGAGCCAGTTAAATTCACACTTTTAGAGCTTCTCCAGCTCCATTTCCGTGATATTTAGGTTTAATTTAACCGCAGAGGGTTACGGTTCTGGGGAGACCGTGATTATGCGTATATTAAAAAGTGTTGAAGAGGTGCGGCTATTTTAGTTGGGGTATGCCGTTTTTGGCCTTGGCCTCAGAGTATCTGAACAGGTTAAGGGGGAGCTGGAGTCAGAGGTGATGTGAAATTCCATGTAATCATAATATGGTTAAATGTGTGTGTGTGTGGGGGGGGGGGGGATGTGCCAAATTTTGAAGTACAAATTATCAGGCTAGCAGGCGTTTCCTCCTCAAGTATTTCCTGTGTGCCAGAGGCAATGGGTGATTATACTCCACAGAGACCCCCTGATCCATTTAGTGGAGTGGGTGTGAGGCACTTCCCACGTCATGTGATCCAGAGCGGTGGAGTGAATCTGAGGAGGAGGACCTCACCCCTAATCTCACCCCCACCCCACCTCTCTCTCTCTCTCTCTCTCTCTCTCTCTCTCTCTCTCTCTCTCTCTCTCTCTCTCTCTCTCTCTCTCTCTCTCTCTCTCTCCTTCTTATAAACCAGGTCCCTGCCGGTGCTCCGGCAAAGATCAACTCTTGACCCAAGTAGTCAACATGGCGCACATTTTAGAGGACCTCCAGTCCGTTGGGACGCAAGTTCAAAGCAGCGGTTAAAAGGTTCGTGAAAGGAACACGCTGCACTGAGCACAGCGGACAGCCGTCGGGCCTCTGAGTAGCACGTGTGCACGATCGCATTTTAACCTCGCTTCGCATGTGATAACGCAATAAACCTGAGAAAGAGAGGTTTTGCAGCTTCAACAGTTTTACGGATTTCAAATTATTGGCTGATCGCTGATACGTGAGCCACAAATGAGTTATTCATATTGTGAAACTCTGTTCATATGCCGCAGGCAACGTCTGATATCGAGAAAAAAAATCTTAACGTCCTATCGTCAAACCTGCTCTGGTTAATGTTGGTTTGGACCTCGGTGTGCTGAGCATTTTTTCCCACATTGAAAGCGTGACTGACAGAACATTGACCCTGACTGTCATACATTACGCCCGTCATAACGTACCAGAACACTTCATGACAGATTCCTATCCGCCACTGCCAGCATGCTGGTGATGCATGTGATGACAAGCAGCGTGTGTCTGTGTTTTCTCACTGCAGCCCAGCGAGAAAGAGAGGTCAGGCTGATTAGATAATAGTTCTGTACGCGGAGGAGCCCGGTGGACATACATGTGTGTTTTGTTCAATAATACCTATGAGAGAGGGCTTATACGTCGTCGGCACGCAGGGCGGATCATCGTGAATCACACACACTTCCTGTAATAAAGTCAAGAGTGCAACTACCGGGGCACTGTTTTGATTTACTGAAACATAAGAGGTGGCGTTTTTATTTTAAGTTGACATCAAGTTGTGCCCGGAAAAAAAAATCCCACAAGTCCAGATGCGTAAAGATTCTTGTTGTTTTTGAGGAAGCAGCCACCGCCTCTTTTTTTTTGTGTGCACGCGGAGCGATGAGTAACCGCTATTGTATCGTGTCTGAGTCTCCTTCCCTAATTGGGTTACTTCATTCTTCTGCCAACCATTTCTACAACACTGTCTCAAACCAGAGTTTAAAAGTTGACTGACAACCCTCCCCCAGCGGATATCAAAAGTGTGTCTGAGCCCCATTTGGCTCTGTTTTTGTGTGTGTGTGTGACCTTTGGCTGAAACCGTTGCAAACATGTACACCTGACAGATAAGAGCCGTATCTCTGCCCGAATACACAACACACAGATGGTCAGAGACGGACACGTTTGCATTACCTTTCGCTCCTCCTGTCTAGTTTTTTGTACGGATTTGACCGTCCGTCACGGTTATTCAAACGCCGGCGCCGAAGTTTCCGGTCCGAGGTGGTTTTCTGTGTAGGTGACACGGGCCAAGCCTTGTTCAGTTTCAAGTTATACATGTTTGTTTTCACAGCGGCTCTGGTTCTGACCCCTGTGTTACGCTCGTTTAAGTGGTCTCGGCAGCAGATGAAGTGGGTAGGGGGCCTTTCGCAGACCCTCGGGTTACGTCAACAACGTTTTGGCGCCATGTGTGTTCTGTTACTCACTCCCACGCTATGCGTGCTCGCCGTTCAGGGAAGCCACGTCGTTAAATCTGACAACATCGAGCAAAACCTGTCGCAGGTTTTTCTCATAAGAGCACACACAAGGACGCCGGAGAGAGACTGCGAGCCAAATAACAGATGTCTTGTTGTGGTCATAAGGTGCCTTTCAACCTTTCCTGCTGTTTCAATGACGCAAAGCTGTTCTGGTTCACGTTCTTAAGGGTGTGAGGAATTCTTCCCCGTCTGAGGTTTATGAGCCCCGGTTCTTTGTCGAGCAAATGAACGCCGATTTATTCGGTGGATGACATTACTGACTGAACGCCTCTAATCTGGAAACCCATCTGTGTCAATGTGGCAAATTGAAAACAGTGAGCGTTGTGTTCTTCGGAGCCTGTGTGTGGGGGGATAACCATCACGAAAGGGACTCTAAAGTGGGGTACCGCAAAGGCCTTTGGTGGTTCGTACTGCCGAGCACATTCCTTCAGCGGGCCCTATTAAAAGCTACGCGTAGGAGTTGTGCAGATGCAGAGCAAAACAAAGCCCTCCTCTCTTGAAGAGGACCGTGTTGTTCTTGACAGAATGACGCCATGTCCCTCGCGCCGTCTTTGTCACTCATACCTTCGCTTGCACGAGAGCGCGGCTGTGAGCTCAACCCCCGACATGTACATCAAATAACGAGCTTGCATAAATACACGTGAAGTCTGATAAAAGTCATCCTGCAAAACACGAGCCGCCTCTGCACTGACGATAAAAACAGGAAGTTGACTGTGTTTGGACAACCTCGGTGCCTCGTCTTTGCCGTTTTGAGTCGATAATCATCTCCTCACATATAACACCGTTTCATTTCGCTCACCCACCCTCGGTAAAGCTCTCAGCTGCCTCAGAAAGACTTGGGTGTTAGCACAGTGTAAATGTTAGGTCCTAAGTCTTAAGTGCATTTTAAGGGATTTGAGCATTTAATCGTTTTTGCTGGGTGTAATTGAATGATTTGCTTTTTCTTTCTTTCATGGCCAAAAATCCAAGTTGAAAATTAATTTCTCATTAAGAAGGACAGCACTGTCCTTCTTAATGAAACATTAATTTAAACTTTGATTTTTGGCCATGAAAGAAACAAAAAGTACAATAAGTTCATTAAGAATGACAGCACCGGCCCTCTGATGGCCTGGCGGCCCGTCCAGGGTGTCTCCCCGCCTGCCGCCCAATGACTGCTGGGATAGGCTCCAGCATCCCCACGACCCTGAGAGCAGGATAAGCAGTTCGGATAATGGATGGAATGGATGACAGCACCGACCATTTTAAAACCATTTCTATCACTTATTAAAAAAAAAAATCCTCCCCTTAATTTACCAACAGTTTCCCATTGATTCCAGTTGTTTTAGACAGTACATGATTTTATTCATTACTGTGGCATGAGTGCAGTATTTTATTTTCTGTCAGTGCATTTCAACGCAAATAAAGACATAGGGTCTACAACAATATGCCCCCAGAACAAAAAACCAACAAAAACAACAACAAAAAAACGTGTTACCTGTTTCATTTGTAATATAAAAAACAAACCCAATGTCTTAAGTAATCTATAGGCTGATGTTAACGTTAATTTAATAGATACTACTCTAGAGTTAGCACCACAACATGTAGGCCTACATATGTATTGACATATGTAGCACTCAATATAATAGCAGTCCCACACCTGAATGACCAGTCTATAGTCCAGTTCACTGGCACAATAATTGTGCAAAACGCAACTATATTCCACAGGCTAGAACTATTAGTGAGTGGTAAAACTGAATCCACAAATGTCAACAGAGTTGGATAACACGATATAATGCAAAGCAGGATCAGAGGGAAGACCATGCATTTGCCCTGAGATGGAGACCGATTCATAATACTTCTTTGGCGGGTGCTTCACAAAGCACTGAAATAACACTACTTCCTCTGTCTCCTGGATGTCTGCTCCACTATGGAAGTATGCATTTTAATACCCTGTGTGTAGCGATAGCAAATACCACAGTCAGACAGTAGACTCGTTGTGAAAACCTTTAGCTTTCAGATTCCTCAGGCTGCACTGAAGGTTAGCACTGCTCTCCACCTGCAGGGCCTCGAAGAACTTAGTCTCGTAGGACCGGCTGACCTGAGACTTGCGTTTGATGGAGTTCTGAATGGTCTCAGAGGTGAAGTAGTATACAATGGGATCAAAACAGCAGTTTGACACAGCAATGCAGAGGGCTATGGGGAAAATGGTTCGAACAACAGATTCCACAAAGCAGCCCTTGAGGGTGTTGGTGCGGACCAGAGCATAGAAAATCAAGTTTACATTATACGGGATGAAGCAGAAACAGAAAATGGAAAGGTGCACTATGATCATGCGTAGGATCTTCGTTTTTTTCAGCTTCTCCCCGTGGCCGGTGGTCTGGGGACGCCGAAGGGTCTGCAGCACCATGACGGAGCAGAACATGTTGAGGAGCAGGGGAATGACAAAGCCCACTGTCTCTATGAAGATCACTGCTTTGGAAAGGTGAGACTTCCACTGGTTGGAGGAAAAGTTCTCAAAGCAGAACGTGGCTTGGCTGCGGTTGTTCTGAGGCGAGGTGGTTTTCAGCTTAAATCCCGCCAGCAGACTCCCGGCCAACACCAGCACCCATACAGCGGCGCACACGATCTTGGCGTTGCGTTTGGTCCTCAATGTCCTCGAGCGCAAAGGGTGCACGATGGCCAGGAAACGGTCCACGCTGATGCAGGTGAGGAAAAGTATGCTGCCATACATGTTGGTGTAGAAGAGCGAGACGGAGAGCTTGCAGAGCACCCCCCCAAAAGGCCAGTTCCGGTTGTTGAAGTAGAAGACCCTCAGTGGCAGCGTCAAGACAAACAGCAGGTCAGACACCACGAGGTTCATCATGTACGTGGTGGTTTCGTTCTTCAGCTTCAGGGAGCAGGTGAATATGTACATGGCGGCGACATTGGTGACCAGGCCTACCACAAACACAATGCTGAACACTGCGCTGTACAGCGGATACTTGAATTCGTCGTTCTTAGTGCAGTTGGAGCTCTCCGTGTGGCTGATGTTGCCTTCCAGCGGGGTGATACTGCTCCCCCATCGCAGGGTGAGACTGTCCGTTGGAGGGGTAACGTTGTACATCTTACGGAGACACGACACAGCGGAGAAGGGGGCGTCTGTTTTGTAACGGTTATGCAGTGAAAAGTTTGCCCCTCAACTCTGAATTCACCGTGACTGGCGAGTGACGCACAAAGCAGCCCCGCTACAGGAGACCCTCCAAGGCGGCAACGCACTTCGTCATCGTCGACACCGAGGTTCCCCCTCTTAGCACCGCTGTCCATGGGAGCGAGGGCCGGCCGACTTGTCTCTCCTCTCCATTACGGACGCACGGCTGCCGAGATGTGCGGCTGACGTTACCCTCATGTCCAAAACAACCCCTTCCCAAGGGGGGCAGAAAACCAGGCTGGCGTCTTCTCCCCTCCCCCTGTACGACCACCCTACACCCTTACAAGTTGCGGAAAACAACGGTCACTTAACTGTATAGCCATACGAAACAAATCTTCTCTTCTTCTTCTTTCTTTTAAAACGAGGTCCACATCCGTAGGTGGCGGAGTCGAATGACCGGAGGACTAACGGTCCCGATCCGCGAGGGAGAATTCTTAATTGTTCAAAAGAAGAAGAAGAAGAAGAAAAGCAGCCGATAGTGGGCTGCTGCTGCTGCTGCCGCCGCCGCTGTTGTCCGTCTTTTGCTTCTCTGGGGAAAACGTAGCGCGGTCTCCGTCCCCCGTCGTAGCCGCGGGGGTTGTTGCGGGGGGTCGTCGTCGGTCGCAAGGTGTGAGCAAGTGCAGCGGCTCAGCTCGTCTCCGGCAGAACCGGGGGGGCTGGATTGTCGCGGCTGGGCTCCCTCCGCCGGTGTGTCGGGAGACTTTCTGCTCCTCCCCTCCCCTCCCGTGTAAAATACACTATCCGCTTTCGCCCACCGTTAAACGCGCGTCTGAATGCTTCGGGGTGAAGGGTGAAGGGGGGGGGGGGTCCGTCGTTGAACTCTTTACCCTGCTTCGGGGTGAAAAGAGTCCGTTGCACCGGTACCACGGACAGTTTTCTAGCGCGAGAGGAGGGGGCAAGCGGGCTGTAGCGGCCTCCTCCCACTTTTCGCGTTGCCGGATTTCGTACCCCTTTGGAAAACATGTACCCCGACGGTCCGCGGTGTCGCGGGAACGCGCGTTCGCTCGCTTGACCGCGGACCTTGTTTAGTTATTACGTTGTCGTTTCGCGTCAGGAAATGGGAAAACGCCAACAAATAGACTAATTATGTTTTTTTTCCTTTCCTATTTTGTAGATTGACTGCGTGGCTTTACAAAGCTAAAGTAGTATACTACTAGCTGGCATATTGCAACTGGGGGAAGGGGGGGGCGCTTGTGCTGCCGGTAGGGTACTTTGTAAAACCTAAAAACCTAATCTTAAAATATGCGAAAAAGTATATTTCCATTACAGCGTCCGTCGCGACACGTATTCTTTGGGGTGATACAAAATTTGGCGTTACACCCCCAATCGTAACTCCTCCTTCCTCTTTGTCTGCTCTTGCGCACACAACGCGTTTCAGAAAATCCGCCGTATGGCTTCACACCAAGCTGCGGTGCAGCCAATGTGCATCTCATGGACGCCTGTGATGCTGCATTAAAACCGATAAACCAGCTGAAAGACCTGCTCAGTTTTGACTCGACTTGGTGAAGCCTTAAGAGCAGTAGAGAAGAGTTTTCTCAGCGTGCACTGGGAGCTGCATGATCTGCTCAGTTGAAGTGATGTTTTGGCCAGCGACTCACTTGAGCAGCTTTGCTCCGCAACGCCGACGTGCAGCCACTGTAATGAAGTCAAATTAACATCGTTTTTCAGTCTCAGCCGAAACTTGGAAAACTGAAACGGTAGTTTGACCATCCCTGGTGTTACACAGTATTGTGGGTACCCCCCCGCCCCCCGAGTGCTGTTTCCTAGAATGAACTTTCCCAAAGTTTAGCGAATTCTGACTTGAATTTGGTTTAATCGTGTCTTTATTAAGATGTACACGAATAAAGGTTGGTATTGGAGAATGCCCGTGAAGTTCCCCCATCCCTCACAAAGTAACAAGTCTGATGGGAAGTAAAGAATTTTTTTTCTCCCCTGTCTGTTTGTCTTTGACAAGCTGTGTGGTCAGTTGCACCGCAATAGATGAATTGTGGGTTGCTGCCCCCCCCCCCCTAGAAGACACATACAAAATGAGTTGGAATGAAGAGCCCTCTCTATTCAGTGGTCTTTCAATTGCTTTTGTCAGTCCATGCTCACAGATCACTCAGTGTTCTGTGAAGCTAGCATTCAAGTAGCCCCTCACAAAAAACTTCCTTCTTGGCAGTCTGTAAAGAAAATAGGGTCTTTGTAATAAACTAAGTAGCTTAGGAGGGAAGAATTTGGAGTTTATAAGAAAGGAAAAAAAGCACTCTCAGTCAACTTGAAAGTTCTTTCATCCTCTCGATTTGCAATACGATGAGTAACTGCTGTGATTTGCTTGAGCTTCCTGTATGTTGTGTAAATCTGTGATGTTGTCCTATGTGAGGCGTGCTACATGCCAGGGTTACCTGTCAGTAAAGGCCTGGAGGCAGATCAAATGACTGTACTTCTGCAAAGTCCATCCCGTAATTGTTGTGTCAGACACACACACATACACACACACAGAACTGCTGCAGTGTTGCTATGGTTATGAAAATATTTCACCATTTGGATGTGACTTCTCTATAACGTCAAACGGGGCTATTTTCTATTCAGAGCTCATCCATTTGTCCTCACAGGGCAACCCTCAATAGCAAAACAAACAAAGGAAAATCTAGCGGAGATTCAAAGAGACTGTGGATGCTTTAATGGTCAGAGTCCCCTTTTTTTTTTTTTTTGTCTGTCTTCAATCAAATAAACACCAACAAGGACACAGGGAGATGTTCAAGAAAGACAGAAAAACACACGCTATTTGCTCTTGCTCTCAAAACTGTTCCATCCAGCACATAAAAAACAAGCTCTTCACATGCAAGTATGTGGTCACCAAATGAAGAAAACAAGCTGTTGGAATCCCTGGGCTGTTAATTTTCTCACAATGCCAGGAAACTGCCAGCCATCCGAAGGCCAAAACAAAAGGCTTTCAAATACAAAGGCAAAGTACGTGACGTCATTCCATAGCATCACGATTATTATTAGCAATATGTAAAATGCTGCGGTTATTTTAGTTTATTATTGTTTGTTATTGTCACCCTCTAGAAATTGTCTCATATGTTTTAAAGTGAATATGCTGTGTGTCGCTCCACCGGCAAACATGAAAACAACAAAACAGATTCGGTAAAGCCGTGAAAATGATATGAAAAATCACTGCATTATGTGCAAAATAAATCACCCAAATACCAAGAGCTGGCTGTCTTGGCCAGAGAAAATTCTGGACCACTTCTGGTCCTCTTCCACAGGCTACTGGCCTCATTCCTTCTCCCCCCCCCCTGCACTTTGGCAGCTGGAAGCATGCAATGACCCTGCAGGCGTCAACATGAAAACATACCAGAAAATGACCAAGACAACCACGATTACATGGTCCGTGGGTGTGTGGAGCGACAAATTCACTTTGCCACCTAGCATCTCTTTATGGAACAATACACAAAATAACAAGCCGTGGTTTACCAAGAGGCTTAAGAGCCCGAGAAAAATTAATGGCTGAGAGGCTTGCTAAAATGTACACCCTGTAATAAAACAATTAGTATTTGTGAGAACAAAAGAAAAGGACAAGCTGGAAATAGTTCCCGCCCACTGTATCTCGTGCAGGCGGCACAGTGGCGCAGTGGATAGCACAGTCGCCTCACAGCAAGAAGATCCCGGGTTTTGAGCCCCGGGGTAGTCCAACCTTGGGGCTCGTCCCAGGTCATCCTGTGTGGAGTTTGCATGTTCTCCCTGGGTCTGTGTGGGTTTCCTCTGGGTGCTCCGGTTTCCTCCCACAGTCCAAAGACATGTAGGTCAGGTGAATCAGCCTTACTAAATTGTCCCTAGGTGTGAATGTCTGTGTGTTGGCCCTGTGACGGACCGGCGGCCTGTCCAGGGTGTCTCTCCCCACCTGCCACCCAGTGACTGCTGGGATAGGCTCCAGCATCCCCGCAACCCTGAGTAAGGATATGCGGTTTAGATAATGAATGAATGAATGAATGTATCTCGTGCACTGTCTGGTGAGTTCTCCAGCTTCTCACATTGACCTGAAAAAAGGCCTTCGTGCTTGTGTTCCCCCACAATGGCTTGTCATCCCACATCTCCTGACTGCAACTTTGAAGAGTGGTCGACATTCCCTGGACCTCAGATGCATTCAACAACCCCACAATCCCAATCATTAAAACTACAATCCTGAAGGTTCTTGTTGTTTGACATGCTGACACAGCTGTAGTGGTATAGTGGTAGTTGGTAGCATCATTGATGTTTGACTGCTGCAAATGTTTGCTTCCTCTTTACATTTGGTGTTGCTTGCATCCTCTGCTTTCGTATTTGCTGTGGTGAAGGTGCGAAACAACATATGCCGTATAGTTTTTCCCAGGAAAAAAATGAGTAACACAACTACTCATCTGATGAGTCTTTGGCTTGGATTTTACTTCTGAGCAACTTTCCCTCAAAAAGAAATTGGAATTGAGACTCATTTAAAGCAAAATGAAACCAAAACCATCTTGCTTATGACATTTGAATGAGTAACCCATTCAAATGAGTTTGAGCATGCCCGAGCAGTTACAAATGGGCCCTGTTGCAAAATATACACATGGCTGAAAAGACGTGTTGCACATCTCTATTATGAGGATCTGCAGTGGCAGGCCAGCAGGAAGAGATGTGGCCTTGGGAAAGCTGACAGCTATCATAAGAGGTGGTAGTATTATTGATGTTCAACTGCTGCAAATCTTTGCTTCGTCTTTAGGTTTGCTGTTGTTTGTATCCGTTTCTTTTGTGTTTGTCTGCTATGGCGAAGACGCAGGACGGTGTATGCTGTGTAGTTTTTCCGAGGAAAAATGCCAGACGGTAGCTATTGCAATGGGCAACTGCAAAATTCTGACATTTATGGATAAACTTTTGTCCTCAAATGCACCATCAAAACAGATTTGAACCGATCATTGAAAGCATCGACAGCATCCCTACATTTTCCATCACCATCCCTTACCTGAACTGGCTCCATGGACTGCAGTCCATTCCTGTCAGCAATGAGGGTCACCTGCTGCCAATCTGCCATATGTGCAGTGCAAATATTCAGTGGCACTGTATGATTTTGACAGAGAAATCACTGCACCGCTACCATTGTCACTCTCTCATTCATAGGTGCCTATAATTCTTTCATTTTTCATTGATGAATTTTGAATTGTTTGATTCAATAGGCCAGAATAGGCAATAGCAAGAAGGTCCTGGGTTCGAACCCCGGGGTTGTCCAACCTTGGGGGTCATCCCAGGCTGTCCTCTTTGCGGAGTTTGCATGTTCTCCCTGTGTCTGCGTGGGTTTCCTCCGGGTGCTCCGGTTTCCTCCCACAGTCCAAAGACATGTATGTCAATTCATGGCCTGCCCAGTCTCCCCGCTTGCCGCCCAATGACTGCTGGGATAGGCTCCAGCATCTTGTGACCATGAGTAGAATAAGTGGCTTGGATAATGGATGGATGGATGGATGATTCAGTAGGATGTTTTAGATGTGTAATTTTGTTGAATTTGTGCTTTACCAGTCAATAAACAGCAGAGGAAGTTGGGGAGGTATTGGAAAGAAATACAAAGGTCATGGACCCAACTGAAGACAAAATATTGCATCTATGTGGAAAGTTAAAGGTATGTGGAAAAGCCCAGTGAGTTACACTCGGTTGTCAAACTCAGTTAATATACATATATTAACATAAACAGGGTCTTCCAGTTTCCTGGTACCACCAGCACATGCAGAATGTCTGGAAGTTGGTCCTTCCTCAATAAAGCACCGGACTAAAGAGAGTCAGACAATCTCACATGTGAACTAATCATTGCCGATATGTTGTCTGGACCAATCTGCCTCTCTCAATCCTCGAAAAGATGTGCAGAAAATGTCATATTACCTCAGGTCAGAATTGTTTTCCCCCACTTGTTTTGTATCATATCCTGGTTGCCATGTACACGTTATGCTAGTTATCACACCTTTTAAAAAGTACAGCAGCACACCAACAAAGCTTGGCTTTTCACCCACTCGTGCTGGGGTTTCTGGAGGTGCAGAAGCAACCTGCGGTTTATCGGCTGGTTTTGAAAATACCAAAGTGAAAAAAAATAACTGGCGTTGCGGTGAACTGGTGTTGGATTTAGTGGGTCCTGCTATCTGGGGAACCGAAGCACTTGTGAACTCAGTCGCAGAGTAAAGACATGCGGGTTTCAGACAAAGCCAGAGTAAAGCAGCTGAAACAGAGGACAATTCGAAGAATGAGACAAAGCTCTCTTTTATGTCAAACCCATTTAGCCATCATGACGCACTGTGCTTTCGGACGCGAACCTTATTTTGACACAGACTGAGCCCGTTCTCGAAGCAAAATATACCGTATCTTGTTCGTGTTTCTGGGAATGTGAACTGTGGGGGTGAGTTAGGAGCCACTTCTTTTAGGAAAATCTAGAAAGTTAGTGGGACAAGAGTCCCCCCATACTTTCAGCTACTTTGCAGAATCAGAATCAAAATCGCAATCCAATTTATTGGCCGTGTAGGTTTACACACACATGGAATTTGACTCCGGTTTCTCTGTGTACTTAACATAGAATAACAACACAACAATCTTCAGATACACACACACACACACGGATTGACTATACACATGTGAAAAACAGGTGTGTTTACTTGTAGGAAAAAGCCTACATGGCATTAAGGTGGCAGACAGATGCTTCGCTGGCGGCGGCCACATGCCACTTCCTCATTTTAGGGCAAACTGTTTTAACAGTCACTCGTCCTCAGCCTGTGTAATTAAACTTTTTTTCCCAATTAGTCTCCCTTTGTAGGTGTGATAACAATGGATTAGATTGCTCAGTGAGGTGAAATTAGAAAGTCCTGCATTTTCCTTTTTCTGGTGAAAGGCAAACAAATGTCAATGAAATGCATGCAATCTCACGTTATTCTAAATTTTATTTTTGAGCAACTTCCCGTCAAACGGAACTTCAAATGACTAATTAACAGGTAAATCCATTCATATGAGTTTGAGCATGCCTTTGACAACTTGTCTGAGCAAGTAAAAATGGGCCTATTGCAAAATATACATCTTGCTGAGAAGACGTGTTGCACATTCACGTTATGAGAGGATTGGCGGTGGCTGCCCAGTGGTATGAGACGTGGGCCTTGTGCTGGGAAAAGCTGGGGAAATGGGGTTAAGGAGAGGGAATGAGAAACACCATCTACTGCCGAGGTGCCCTTAAGCAAGGCAATTTTCAGAGGCACTACTTAGCACCAGAAGACTAATATGTGAGGAAGCTCTATAGTGTCAGTATATTAAAAAGTGTGAAAATAATGCAGCACAGCACAAAAAAGCACAGATTTCAACTTCTTGTTAATAAATGGGGGGGGGGCATTCAATTGTACTGTGTATACACCATAGGCACAAAGTGTATTGGAGCTGCAAGCACGTTGGGCTTTTGTGTAAGATGCACCTCGAGTGGCTTTCGGTGAGAACTGATTCAGTTAGCGCTCCTGTTTTGCCACTTTTAATTAGGAACTACGCTATATGGACAGAAGTATTGGTACACCTCTTAATCATTGAATACATGTGTTTCATTCAGACCCATTGCCACAGGTGTATAAAATCGAACAGCTAGCCATGCAGTCTGCGTTTACAAACGTGTGAAAGAATGGGTCGTTCTGAAGAGCTCAGGGAATTCAAGCGTGGTACTGTCATAGGATGCAACCTTTGCAATAAGTCAGTTCGTGAAATTTCTTCCTTGCTAGGTATTCCACGGTCAACGGTGAGGGGTATTATTGAAAAGTGGAAGCGTTTAGGAACAACCGCAACTCAGCCACGAAGTGGCAGACCACGTAAAGTCACCCAGCGGGGTCAGCGAGTGCTGAGGCGTATAGTGCGTAAAAGTCGCCAACGCTCTGTTGACTCTAACTGCGGAGTTCCAAACTTCCTCTAGCATTAAAATTGTCATAGTATTACAGTTAATATGGTAAAGTGCACGACAGTGACGGAAACTGTGAGATGTGGCTGAACATGAAAGGGGTTTTTACGACAGTAGATTTGATGCGTGAAAGTCGTGTTGTATACATGTGAGCTGACCTATTAGCTGAATAAAGTAGACACTTAACCCGCTCCGTTTGACTGGACATTCCGCGATTTATTACATGGTGTCAGAAGTGAGGCATATATTCACAAAGATAGTAATTTATGGCGAAGTTTAGCCCACCAGAAAACTTTTGCTTTGATAAACCGACGGAATGGACTGACTGGAAAAGACGCTTCGAGAGATTCGGAATGGCGACCAAGCTCCACAAGCAAGATGGTGAAGTACAAGTTAGTTCTCTAATATGTGTGATGGGGAGTGAAGCAGAGAATATTTTCAAGTCTTTCACTTTTGCTGAAGCAGCGCACGAGATGGATTATAATATAGTCATGGATAAATACGAGTACTTTTTCCCTGAACGGAAGGTAATCCACGAGCGAGCCATTTTCTATCGGCCTGTCCAGGGTGTCTCCCCGCCTGCCGCCCAATGACTGCTGGAATAGGCTCCAGCATCCCCGCGACCCTGAGAGCAGGATAAGGGGTTTGGATAATGGATGGGTACAATAGCCAGGTGAGAAAGCAGAGACATTTATCAGAGCCCTTTATGAGCTATCAGAGCACTGCGAGTTTGGGATAAATGGGGATGAGAATATTTGTGACCGGATCGTGGTAGGGATTCTAGATAAAGAGCAGTCTCGTAAGTTGCAACTCATGAATGATCTCACGCTAGCACAAACAATGCAGTCAGTGCGTCAGTCAGCAACCGTTACTATGCAAATTAGCAAGCAAGGGGAAGCTACAAGTGCTGCAGCAGCTGTGCAAGAGGTGCACGCACAGGGCACATGGAAGAAAACCCCAAAATGGCAACGTAACGCTAAACAGAAAGGTGGCAAAGACTCCAGAAACACGGAGTGCAGAGGAAAGTGCGGCAGATGTGGAAAATGCAACACAAAAATCAGGAAAGATGCCCAGCATTCAAATCGGCATGCAACAAGTGCAACAAAAATGGACATTGGGAGAGAATGTGTAAGAGCAAATCGGTGAGTGAAGTTACAAAGACTGATGAGCAGAATGCATACTTTAGTGATGAAAAATGGACAGTGCAGCTTCACATTGGTGCAACATCAGTGGAGTTTAAGATTGATACTGGAGCAGATGCTAGTGTTGTATGAAGAGACTTTCAGTATGCTAATTCCAGAGAGAACTAAAGCAGACCAGCATTTCACTATGCAGTCCAGGGGTCAGTTGAATTGTCAAGAGCAATTTCAAGTATGCACCATGTACAAGGGCAAGTCATACTCATTCCCAGTGTATGTTATCAGAGGGCAGAGTGTCAATAACTTACTCAGCTGTTCCACTGCAGCAGAGATGGGCCTTGTGAAGCGAGTCGAGGAGGTCCATAATGCATTTGGAGAGCATGGCACTCAAGACAGAGCCTGTAAAGATACAGTTAAAAGGACAATGCCACACCATATACAGCGCACACAGCGTGCAGAGTCCCAATAGCGCTAATGCGCAAGGTTAGAGAGGAGCTGCGCCGTATGGAGGAGAACTGCATTATAGAGGTAGTAACAGAGCCGACATATTGGTGTGCCCCTATGGCGCCCATCCTGAAAAGGTCTGTGTTACGGTCCCCGTTAAAGGTCCAGGGGAAGTAACAAAGAAAATAAGTGTCCCGGGGGAATAAGAAAGGTGGGAGGTGGAACAGGTGTAAAAACAAAGATTTATTAACAAAAATTAACCCTAAGTCAAAATATAGAAATAAAACAAGGCAACTGAAGCTGCTGGCTCTTACCTAACCAGGCTTAGTAAACAAAACAAACTCAGATCAGACCAAAAAAGAAAGAAACAAGAACACTAACACAGGTTTCATCCTCCTTCTCAAGGAGTACAGAGTCTTGACACAACAGCTTGCTTTCTGGTTGACAACAATGGCCCATTGTCCATCTCTGTCTCACGCTGGTTGCCAACAATGGCCCACTGGAACTGTTGGGTGTCTCTCTCCAAGGTATATACCCAGCTGATGAGGAATTTGGGTCACCTGGGCTCAATCAACAGCTCCACAGGAGGCGGGGCATTACCTGGAGAGGGAAAATTACAGAGACACGGCACTAGGGCTGTAACACCCCCTCCCATAAAAACAAACCCTAGGTTTGCATACAAGAGGGTAATTGTAAATAACACACAACACTGGGGCCGTAACATCCCCTCCCATAAATACAAACCCTAGGTTTGTTTTCACGAGGGTAATTGCACACATTATACACGGCACTGGGGCCGTAACACCCCCTCCCATAAATACAAACCCTAGGTTGGTATTCAAGAGGGTAGTCCTCTTCACTCAGTTTGAAGTTGGCTTCATCCTTCTCCCTGAGCTGCTGCATCAGTCGGATGTTTTGCTCCTGCATGTCCTCAAATGCCTTGCCTGTCACGTCCATCTCCCTGAGCAAGGCATCCTCCTGTTTCACTATTGAAAGTGTCTTGTTGAGGATGTTGATCTGCTCCTCTATGGAACGAATTTTGCTCAGGGCCTCACCATCAGCCATTTTCTTGCCTTCCCTTCACTCCCTCTTTTCCAGGTCCTTCAGCCTCTGACTTGGCCCTCTCAGCCGCCATGAGTTGGACTTTGTCCCTCTGCTCCTTGGGTGCTGAGCGGTACATGTCAAGCAGCAGCTTCATCTCCCGCTGGGACTTCTGGGTTTCTTTGAGTTTTGCACAGACAATGTTCAGCTGCCCCAGCTCTTTCCTCTTTTGATTCGCCAGCTCCAAACGAAGCTTCTCCGCCTCATCCTGCATTGCATGGCACTGGCGTGTGAGGTAAGCGACGACAGACTCGAGGTATGCAACTCTCACCTCCTGCTTCTGGGGCTGGTTTAGGTCCTCCCTATTTTCTCTCACCTGGGACACGACCGCCCGCCGACTGCGGTTCTGCTGCTTACGTTTTAAGACCTCAATTGGCAACCAAATGTCCAGACCTATGGCAGAAAAAAAAAACACTGTTTCTCCACTTGAGGATTTGGAGGAGGGGTACTGACACGTTAAGCTTGGGTAACATGCAGGTTAGCATTTTGTGAGGAGTCGCCGCAGGGGGAGGAAATATTACGCAGCACAAAAACGTTTTTGTGTGTGAGCGCAATTTTGTCTGCCAACACCGCAGCCTGATGCGTGGACACTTTATGGTCATACTGCAACTCTAGCTGTCGCATTTTAATAGCCGTCTCTGCCTCAATGTTCTTCAATTCCAACTCCCTGCAAGCTGGAATTCTCTCTCCCTATTCCTTTCCTCATTTTCCAATTTGATTTTTTTTTTATTTCGATTTTGGAGGCGAGTAAGACGGACTTTTAACTGCACAGCCAGCTTAGAACCAGGAGTAGACACGTGTGAATCAAAAATAGCCATAGCTAAAACAAACACCACACATGGGCTGACTGTTAATTAGGCTCTGCTACAGCCACTGGACCTCACAATTTTAAAGTCACGTCCACCGGTGGCAAATTACGGCAAGCTGGAAATAAAACACAATTAGCCTAACAAACAAACTTCCGGTTCCTACCTGGCTGAAACTTCACCTATCTGTCTTCTCGGAGCGTGCCGGGCTCGGGGTGGCTTTAAAGGCCTAACTTCGGCAGCCTGATCCCCGAAAAGCCTACCCCAGCCAGGGAATGTTGTCCCCGCCCAGGATTACTCCTAAAACAAGAAAGGCAAAATAACAAAAGCATGTCCGATGGAAAGACTGATCACAGCCCAGCTGGACACCCCCCTATTCTAACCAGGGAAGCTGTCTGAAACACCAAACAAATCACAGTACTCACCGCGCACGCCACTGGAGACAAGCTGCACACAGCAACGACTAACACACCCAAGGAATCCACCTCTGAACCCTCTTATTCAAAATAAAATTATCCCGGACGAGCCCCCAATTGTTAGGTTCCCCATTAAAGGTCCAGGGGATGAGGGGAAGTAACAAAGAAAATAAAAGTGTCCCGGGGGAATAAGAAAGGTGGGAGGCGGAACCAGGTTTAAAAACAAACAGATTTATTAACAAAAATTAACCCCAAGTCAAAATATAGAAATTTAAAAAAAAGGCAACTGAAGATGCTGGCTCTTACCTAACCAGGCTTGGCTAACAAAACAAAACTCAGATCAGACCAAAAAAGAAAGAAAGAAAGAAAGAAGAACACTAACACAGGTTTCACCCTCCTTCTCAAGGAGTATAGAATCTTGACACAAGAGCTGATGCAAGTAGCTATGGGATTGGTGGCGTGCTCCTGCAGCTCCATGGGGAAGACTGGAAGCCAGTAGCATACTGCTCCAGGAGATTGACTGACATGGAAACCAGATACGTGCAGATCGGGAAAGAGTGTTTGGCATGTGTGTGGGCCTGTGAGCGGTTTGAAAAATACTTCTATGGCCTCAAGAGTTTCAACTAGTGACAGACTACAAGCCCTTGGTCCCACTAAGGAACAGCAAGGACTTAGACAATGTTCCACTACGGTGCCAGTGACTTCTTATGCGGCTCATGCACCTGGAAAGACACTCGTTGTGGCAGACACACTGTCAAGGAGCCCTGTGTGCAACACGGACGAGAGGGACACACACCCATGTGTAGAGTGCTACATCACAGTTGTCATTGAGAACATGCCTGCTACTCCACAGAAGCTGGCCAGCATCAGAGCAGCCATAGCAGCGGATGAGACGCTACAGACGGTGATCAGACACATCAGGTCAGGTTGGCCTGAACGCGTAAGTAAAGACCCAGGTAACATAAGAGAGTATTTTCCAATTAAAAGTGAACTTTCAGAGTATAATGGAATGGTTACTAGGAGATGCTGAATAGTGATACCTGAGACATTGAGGACAGACATTCTTGATAGGATTCATGATGGACATCGGGGCTTCACAAAATGTCAGGAGAGGGCAAATGCCTCTGTCTGGTGGCCGGGCATTTCCTCACAGATAAAACACAAGGTCTCGTCATGTCGGTTTTGCTGTGAGAGAGAAGAGCACAGCAAAAGGAGCCATTGATCTCTACTCCGCTCCCTGACAGGCCATGGAAGCATATAGCTCTGGGCCTGTGTGAGTACAACACACAGAACTATTTAGTTATCTCAGACTACTATTCTAGATACAAAGAAATTCTACACATGACAACAACAACCAGTGCTCAAGTCACTCTGAAGCTAAAAGCAACATGTGCCCGGTATGGCGTATCGGATGTGGTCGTGAGTGACAAATGGGCCACAGTTCTCAAGCGCTGAGTTTCAAGACCTAGCCTGTGAGCTCGATTTTAAACATATCACCTCGAGCCCAAATAATGCACAAGGAAACAGTCACGATGAAAGGGCTGTGCAGACTGCAAAGAGAATCCTGAAACAGAAGGACCCTCTCATTGCACTCATGTGCTACAGGTTGACTCCGTGCAGCACCATGGAAGCCAGCCCAGCTGAGCTCCTAATAGGCTGGAAGATCAGGACGACGCTTCCTACCCTCGAAAGAAACCTGCAACCTAGATGGCCTAATTTGCAACGGATCCATTAGAAGGACAAGGCCAAAAAGGAGAAGCAAGCCTTCTACTATAATCAATGTCACGGGGTGAGATCCCTACCTCCACTGCTGCCAGGTGGTCATGTTCTCACCAAGCTGGACCACCAGAAATCCTGGACAACTCCTGCAGTAGTGACCAGCGAGTGTAACACCACGCTCTTACCTCATCAAGACACAGCAGGATGGAACGTTCTGGTGTAACCGTCGCTATCTCCAGGCGATGCCTGCTCCAGAGCCAGCTGGGAGTATAGCGCCTGTCTCACCTGTTCGCAAGGACGCCAGTCAAGAGCCCTATGACACAGTTGGACATGGGACTGGTCCACACACCCCCAGTGTCAACATACATGCTGGTACGGAGAAACTGTCACAGACCAGGTCTGGACGGGTCATTAAACCAGTTGTTAGACTGGACTTGTGAGTGACTGTGTTCTCACATCTTATGGCCTTTGGGGGGATATACATTTACGAAAATAGGGGGGAAGAAAAGGGTGAACAAAAGAAAAAGTTCCAGATGGTCAACTATGTAACTAAGGAGTTATTTGGAAATGTCAAAAAAGTTCCAGAGTGTAATAGGTCGTGAAATGTTAAACTGAATGTTGAAGCCTTATTGTTACTCTGTGTGGTAAGTTTTATTGATGCTACAGAAGAATAGCACTGTTTACATAATGTTTAACATAATGTTATATGTTTAAAAGTTAAAAGAAAAACTAAAAGGGGGAGATGTCATAGTATTACAGTTAATACGGCAATGTGCACGACAGTGACGGAAACTGTGAGATGTGGCTGTACATGAAAGGGGTTTTTACGACAGATTTGATGCATGAAACTCATGTTGCATACATGTGAGCTGACCTATTAGCTGAATAAAGTAGACACTTAACCTGCTCCGTTTGACTGGACATTCCATGATTTATTACAAAAATCAGCACAAAAACTGTGCGCCGGGAGCTTCATGGAATGGGTTTCCATGGCCGAGCAGCTGCATGCAAGCCTTACATCATCAAGCACAATGCCAAGCGTGGGATGGTGTGGTGTAAAGCACGCTGCCAATGGACTCTGGAGCAGTGGAAACGTGTTCTGTGGAGTGACGAATCATGCTTCTCTGTCTGGCAGTCTGATGGACGAGTCTGGGTTTGGCGGATGCCAGGAGAACATTACCTGCCTGACTGCATTGTACCAACTGTAAAGTTTGGTGGAGGACGGATAATGGTATGGGGTTGTTTTTCAGGGGTTGGGCTAGGCCCCCTTGTTCCAGTGAACGGAAATCTTAATGCTTCAGTATACCAAGACATTTTGGACAATTTTATGCTTCCAACTTTTTAAGAACAGTTTGAGGAGGGCCCTTTTCTGTTCCAGCATGACTGTGCCCCAGTTCACAAAGCAAGGCCCATTAAGACATAGTTGGGTGAGTTTGGTGTGGAAGAACTTGTCCACTTGGGTCCGCACATAGCCCTGACCTCAACCTCATCGAACACCTTTGGGATGGACTAGAACGGAGATTGCGAGCCAGGTCTTCTTGTCCAACATCCGTGCCTGATCTCACAAATGCTCTTCTGGATGAATGGGCAAAAATTCCCAGACACACTCCAAAATCTTGTGGAAAGCCTCCCCAGAAGAGTGGAAGCTATTATAGCTGCAGATGGGGGACCAACTCCATATTAATGCCTATGGATTTAGAGTGGGATGTCATAAAAGCTCCTGTAGGTGTAATGGCCAGGTGTCCCAATACTTTTGTCCATATAGCGTATATGCGTCTGTGCCATTGTCACCCATATATCACCAAACCGTTATCCGAATTCGGGTCGCGGGATGCTGGAGTCTATCCCAGCAGTCATTGGGCGGCAGGTGGGGAGACACCCTGGACAGGCCGCCAGACCATCACAGGGCCGACACATTCACACGTAGGAACAATTTAGCACAGCCGATTCACCTGACCTACATGTCTTTGGACTGTGGAAGGAAACCGGAGCACCCAGAGGAAACCCACGCAGGCATGGGGAGAACATGCAAACTCCAAACAGAGGATGACCCGGGATGACCCCCAAGGTCAACCAATGTCCACAAAACACAAGAACTAATTGGCTTTTGTCAGATATATATATTTAATGTGAAATTATTTCTTATCAAGGGTAAAGTTTTGGTGGTCTGACACAAGGACAATATTCAACGCACCTAATTGGCAATAACACCGGGCAAGCAGTATTACTAGCTCACTAAAACAAAACACACTTGATACAAGAATTAGTCTGCTGCTAATAAATCCATTAAAAAAATGTAAACATACAGAATTGGAAAGGACACAAATTTGCAAAATCCGCTGCATTTTCTCTAAAATGTAAAATCAGAAAAGACAGTTTCCAGCTGCACATGGAGGGTTGAACAGGAATGCAGGTCTAAATCGCTCCTAAAGAGGGATTTAGGACTGACTGCAGCTTGTCCTATCATCCTAGAGACCGCTTTAAAAACAAAGCAAAAGCCTATCAAAAAAATGTTTTAACCCAAGTGAATACAAAATTCACACAGCAACCTCAACATTGTGTGGCAAAAGCATGAGGTACACAAGAAAACAAAATGGCAAAGAAATAGACTTTTGTAAAACAAAAAGGACAAATTTCACTGGTTAGATAAAACTAGAACTGTTCAATTAAAAAAAAAAAGTCAAACATTAGTACGTATTATGTTCCTTAGGAAAATGAGTAGTGTATTGTTCGATTACTACAACATTACGTTCTCAATCTACAAAGTTTGAGAGTAAAGGCGTCGATAAAAAGCAGCACAACGTTCCTAACTAACATTTCCATCATAACTACTCCCTGTCCCTGGTCATTCTGGACTACCATATAATTTACATCCCTTTTAATGACATATACTTATGTAGGACTGTGTGATAGACAGCTTGTCCCTTGGGCCAAACCCTTAACTTACAAGTGGTTATTTTGATTGTACAGCATTTTTAGGCATCCTGTGTCCGATAGCCATCCAGTCTCTTATCGTGAGACAAGCCCGTGTCCCAAATTCTTGTGACTACTCACGCCTGATCAAGACCTTCCTGAGAAACAATTATATAGGACACACACTCGAGCTTTGTCAGTTATGGTGGCTACGAATAGGAAGGAGAGGACTGCGGTATGCATTTCCTGCCCGTCTGGTCTTTGTGCTCGAGTCTGGTGATGTAACCCCATACCTGTGCTTTAAGAGACCACAGCGTTTGGGTTAGGCTCAAGGCAGGGTAATATTCGAGCATCGGAGAAAGGGGGGCTTTTGCACCAAACGCACAAACTACAACCCAAAGCTGTGAAATCCGTTATTGTTTCCAGGGTGCACCATGCTTACACACATTTGTGTAATGCCGAGCAAAGCACAGGTACTGTGCAATGCCCAGCTTGCCCGAAAACATCTGCTGAGTGTTAAGATGTGATACTGTGCATCAAATTAAATCAGAGATTAATTGAGAAGAAATACGTGAGAAAAACTGAGGAAGACCTGATTTTGGTGATCTCTGAATTTCCCAGACTTTATGACAAAAACCAATTACCTTGAAGCATATTTCTAATCAAGTGGGTATACCAGCTGTTCTGAAAAATGCAGATTTGCAAAGAATGATAGATATTGATTTTGTTTGTCTCTCCAGTGTAATCAAGTTTTTTTTTTAATTTCTGATTTTCTCCCAATTTAGTGGCCAGTTGATCCCTATTCTAGATCAAACACCCACCCTCATACTGTATGTGCTCGCCAACTGCTTCTCTCCGACCGGCAGTGTCGAAGGAACTGCCTCGCCCCAACGCCTGTTTTCCCGGCACACACAGCGATGTATATCATGTGACAAACACAAGCCGACTCCTCCCCCCTCCCGAAGCAGCATTTGCTTCATTGACTCCGGCCATAGTCAGATCTGGCGAGACCGAGGCACAAAGCCCGGTCCCCGGTAGGCAACTACAATCAGCAAGTTATTTTGTTGAAAATTAAATGGATATTGCTTCTTCTTTTGGTTTATTCCGTTTCTCAGGGGTCACCACAGAGGATTTTACAGTTTCCCTCAGTATCATGTGAGGCCATAATATCAATGGCGACCGTTGCCAACTCGGGCCTCGACCGATCTGGTATGGTCTTGTCAATCTGCATACTGATTTTTGCATCGGATGCCCTACCTGACACAACCACTCACCCTATGGACGGGGGCACAGGTAAAGCACTGGATGCCGTCCCAGTATTCATGGACTTGTGCCCATGCCTGTTGCCACTAAATCTAAATGGACGATGCTTACCTTCCATAAACTACTTTCCGTGTAGTGACTGATTTTGTAAACCAAAAGGGCAAACTGATTATTACTTGTTTCGGTTTTTGAACACCTTTGGTCTTCTGCATACTCTTTTAACAACGAGCAAGCAGCATCTGTGACATGCGCAGCACACACAATATTCGGTGTGAAAACTCCGTAAGATGAAACCTTAAACCTTCTGTGTCTTTTGTGTTCAGATCCCTGGCAACGAGGCTTCGAAATATCTATCATCTTTACTTTGGTCCGAGGTTGAGTCTCATTGCCTTTCAAGGCCTTTTAAAGTTTTTTTTTTATGTTTCCCATGCCCGCATCAGGCACGCTGCGGTTAATTTTTGAAGGCCCCATAGCGACTGGCTTTGCTTATGAAGTTCTTGAGCAGGTCATGGTCCATGTCTGCAAAGGCCTGGGTCTGTGTGACAGATGTGAGGTGGTTGACACAAAACTTGAAGCAGAACTCCTCCAGGTCCTAAAAATGAAAGAGGGGCCTGCTGGTCAGGACTGAGGAGCACAGAGACAGTGTGTGGACTCATAAGAACAAGCGCTAGTGAGGAAGGCCATGACCAGAACGGTGACTGATAACATACATTTTATTGTCCGTGCAGACAAATGTATCTATGACTTCAAAACAGTACACACAAAACCGCCCCCCCCCAAAAAAAACCTGACATCAAGACCATAAGACCATCAAAAAGAATATTTGCATAATGAAACATGATCATGGGCAAAAAAAAAAGACATTTGGTTTAAATGTGTGCCTAGAAGTATGAACATACCTGTGCCTCATACTTGACAGCAGCAGAGAGCAAAGTAACGGCGTTCTCCTCAGAGATGCCTCTCTTGATTGTCTCCTGGCACAGCCTCTTCAACCTCATCTCTCGGTAGTACGTGGCGAGGTCGAGCAACCCTAAGTAACCAACAACCAATGCAATGTGAGTCAGTGCATGATGATATCTCACAACCTGCTCTCAAGCGTTTCCTAATGTTGTGCCCGGTTGATCTTACCAATAGCGTCCTCTGGTGGCAGGTTGATGGTGTCTGTATATAGGTATTCCAGAAAGGATCTGTACACGAGATATGAGAACTGGTGGATTTCTATAGATTCTTCATCCGTTTCGTTCAGCAGTGCACGGAAATGTTCACACCTGGCAAGGGAGTGCAAGTTAAGTCAAATGGAACAGACCATATATTGGGCCAGACATTACACCAAGACACTTGGAGGAAAGCAATTACCTTGAAGCACAATTTTAAATCAAGCCTACTTCTAGTCACATGAATATCTATTTGTAATTATTGATTAGACATCTGAAAACTTAAAGGCAATTTTGTCATGAAATTGTCTTTTTGCCTCTTCAGCCTCTCTCTATGTAACGTCATACTTTTAATATCGGACTAGCATGCACATTAGTTGAACTAATTTAGTGACTTTTAGGCCAGTCAATAGCTTCCTTCCTTAAATAAGAGTCAGCAACACTACTATCAACTCTTCAGCAAGCACGCCCTAATAAGCATCATGAGGCTGTGTTGTCCACATTGCCAACACTGAGGGTGAGCCATAGAGCCATGTGAAAATCCAGTGCCGAGTGCTCAACAGCTGTTACAGCCCAGCAAGATTAATTAAAAAGAAAATCCTCCTGGGTTCTCATTTTTATACTTTCACAAAACTTCTACACTGTGGGTTTAAAATCGAGAGTCAAATCGGATTGTGGATTTTGAGAATCATGACACCCCTACTATCTGCTACTGGCTGGACACGGTTCCCACTCTCACTTTGTAGTACACATGTCCCACAAAATCCCAGAGGTCCCCGATTCCCTGTACAAGGTGCAGAAGTAGCACTTAGCCAATATAGCTTGCAGTAGCGCTCACGTGTTAACCCTGACTGAATCCAATATTTCAAATCAACCCCTTCGCTAAACATTTAAGAAGTCTGCAGAGATACAACTTATTCCCTACATTTAGACAAATCGATTACTGCAGGTGCTTTATCTGTTTGGTAGGCTAGTATGTGAACTGTTGAAGGCGATTCTATTCGTGCGTGTGTCAGCCCTGTGATGGACTGGCAGTCTGTACAGGGTGTCGCCCCGCATGCCACCCAGTGACTGCTGGGATACGCTCTAGCTTCCCATGACCCTGATTGGGATAAGCGGCTTGGATAATGGATGGCTAATATACATATAATGTGCATATGAAATAATAAACAGGGGATTTCAGTTACCAAAACTACATTTCTCCTCTCTGCTTTGACAAAGCAGATCTGGCTGGTGCCGCCCTGCCGTCTTATCAGTAGGTGGAACCAGAAGTGACAGTGATGTGCTGTGATGCACCAAGCTCTAAAATGATGCTGTGGTCCCTGTATTGAGTCTAGAGCACTTAAAGTTTGATCTTTACACAGAAAACTATAAGCAAGTGTGTTTTTGTTTGTTGTCCCCCCCCCCCCAAAAAAAACAGGTCTCCAGGGTTACTTGACCCGTCTACTAAACACAAATCACCAAATGCTTACTTGCTGGGACTCACATCTATTACACTGTCTTTCCTTGCTCATAATATGTGATTTACAGTAGGCTATTTTCACCCTGCTGACACTGACGCAACTCATCTCTGCTGTTTCAGAGAATCAGCCCGGTTCCATCACTTCTCAGGCTATGCTCTAACAAACAACTGGTTATTCACTGTGAACAAATCTAAAAGGTACCATTTCCACTTAAGCACTCAAAAACAGGGGACAGCACTGAAACTGACTGCAGACTTTCTTATTCCTTCCCCCCTGAAGTGCAGGAGAGTGAAGAACCAGAATGTGTACGTGGTATGCCTCCACGAGGTTATAAAAAAGAAAAGGGAGAACAAGACTGTCATTGCTTCCTCGTGAAATAACAGGGAAGAGGGAAGACAAACAAATGCTTTTCTCCCTAGTTGTACCAGGGCCAATCACCCCACTCTCTGAGCCGTCGCTGCTCCACCCCCTCTGCCGATCCGGGGAGGGCTGCAAACTACCACATGTCTCCTCCGATACATGTGGAGTACGCCAGCCGCTTCTTTTCACCTGACAGTGAGGAGTTTCGCCAGGGGGATGCAGTGCGTGGGAGGATCATGTTATTCCGCCCCAAAAAGGCGCCCCGACCGACCAGAGCAGGTGCTAGTGCAGCGACCAGCACACATACCCACATCGGGCTTCCCACCCGCGGACACAGCCAATTGTGTCTGTAGGAACGCCCGACCAAGCCAGAGGTAACACGGGGATTCGAACCGGCGATCCCCGTGTTAGTAGGCAACGGAATAGACCGCTATGCAACCCGGACGCCAAGACAGAAAAATTCTACCCTAAGGTTATACACAGACACCCATGTAAATTCATTGTTGGAGGACATGAAATGAGACTTAGGACAATGGTAAGGCCAAAGTACTCCTGTTGCAGTATTACTCTGCTGTGACTTGTGCACTATTGGCATTCAGAGTTCTCCCTACCTGATTTTGAGCAAGGCTTTGTGAACATGGATGCATTTTCCATCAACCAAGAACTTCAGGTCAGAAATCTCTGGGCTGTCAAACTCCTTTTTCAGTGACTGAGCCACAGTCAGGTAGTCATCTCCATCTGGCATATAGAAACAAAATCTTATTAGTAATATAAAATCAAATTTTGATTATCATAACATCAGGAAGCATTTTAACCAGTCTTGTAAATCCATGGTTTAAACCTGGCGGGGGTTTGGAAATGAGACACTGTTAATTTGTAAAAATTAACAAATCCGTCTTGGAATCGGGCAGTACGTTAGGTTTTTAAATTCTTTCATCAGATCGACAATAGCCATCACATACAACTGTTACACAGTTAAGATCCAAAGGGGTTACTTGGTGCAAAATATGTTGTCCTGTGATGCAGCTAAAGTATTGTGTAGCATTCATTCATTATTCATCCATTATCCAAGCCGCTTATCCGAATTCGGGTCGCAAGATACTGGAGCCTATCCCAGCAGTCATTGGGCAGCAGGCAGGGAGAAACCCTGGACAGGCCGCCGGGCCATCACAGGGCCGACACACACATTCACATCCATATTCACATTCACACCTAGGGACAATTTAGTACGACCGATTCACCTGACCTACATGTCTTTGGACTGTGGAAGGAAACCGGAGCACCTGGAGGAAACCCATGCAGACACAGGGACAACATGCAGACTCCACACAGAGGGCGACCCAGGACAACCCCCAAGGTTCGACTACCCCAGGGTTCGAACCCAGGACCTTCTTGCTGTGAAGCGACCACGCTAACCACTGCGCCACTGTGCTGCCCGTGCGTATATCATATCTCACCTATTTAAACTAGATAAAATGTACACTGAGGTCTGTATTCAGTAATTATAAAATCTGGTATCAAATGACCATTTACAATTTAGTCAATTCTGGAGGAAGTTCTAGCCACTTGAGAAATGACGGAGCACTTCAAAAAGCTATCTTTTCTGTCATTCATAATGCGAGCATAACTACTCTATGTGGACAAGAAATACAGAATATCATATGTCTAGATTTGGCTGCTTTAACTCCAAAATGATTTCCAGTCAAACTGGATATCTTCTTATTTACATTACAAACCTCCCAGTCCTGAACATCATTGCTTTTGTTTTTGCTCATTGACACTTTGGTGTAAAGGGCAATTGCAGTGGTGTTTACGCAATCCAAATCCCAGTGATATCTTTGAAATGAAAGGGCCAACAGAACTGATGTGACATCTACCCCACTGTCATACAAATAAAGTATTGTTACACATGGGTTTTAGCCACTGACGTTATAGTGTCTGTTGGTAAAGGTTTTTTTTTTGAGTTTATGTGTGCTTGATAGTTAAAAATTCCCTTCGTTTTCAAACTAGTTGCTATCTGGCTTCTCCAAATTTGTCTACTATGCTAAGAATGTAAAATACCATGTGCCAACCGCATAAGCCACGGGTGTGCCCAGATGTGCCTGTGCCATCTAAATCTCAAGCTGGCACACCCAGCACATTCATAAAAAATGTATGAGTTAGCTGCAAATAAAGAAAAAAAATCTTATTTCTTATACTATTGAAATTAATTGGGGGAAAAAAACCCCCGATGTGGGTGTCCGGGTGGTGTGGTGGTCTAGTCCGTTGCCTACCAACACAGGGATTGCCGGTTCGAATCCCCGTGTTACCTCCGGCTTGGTCGGGCGTTCCTACAGACACAATTGGCCGTGTCTGCTGGTGGGAAGCCGTATGTGGGTATGTGTCCTGGTCGCTGCGCTAGTGCCTCCTCTGGTCGTCGGGGCGGCTGTTCGGGGGGCTGGGGGGGATAGCGTGATCCTCCCACACGCTACGTCCCCTTGGCGAAACTCCTGTCAGGTCAAAAAAAGCAGCTGGCGACGCCACATGTATTGGAGGAGACGTGTGGTGGTCTGTAGCCCTCCCCGGATTGGCAGAGCGAGTGGAGTAAACAATTGGGGAGGAAAAAGGGGGAAACCCCCCCCCCCCCAAAAAAAACGTGACCAATAAAAATAAAACAATTCTGTTTCTTGCTTACCATTATGATGATGACGAGTCAGATTTTTTGAGTGGCAGTGCATTTCGTCTCCTGCTGTAATCACCAAAAGTGAGCTAATATAAAATTTCAGACTGTAGTAGCCTATTTCAACATTACTGTTTATAAGGAATCGCTTTTGTTAAGTGTACAATTGGATTTTATGGTGATGTTGCTGCGTCCGTCATGTCGAGTGTGTGAAAGAAGGGGCCGCTCGCAATACGGCATTTGTGAAATGCACTGCCACTCAAAATAATCTGACCTATTATCATCATATAGTAAATAAGAAGCAAGAAACAAGAACTGTTTTATTTTTATTGATCACATCAGTTTTTTTCCCCAATTAATTTCAATAGTGTACGAAATAATGAAAAATATTAAGAATTTTTTTTTTTAAATTTACAGCTAACTCATATATTATCCAGGCACACCCATGGCATGCATATGTGCATACGTGCTGCGTGTGTGTGGTTTATGTGGCTGCTGTGCCAGGCTACGTTCCAGTGTCATTTTTAATATTACTGAGCTTGATTAATGATGCTGTTGTGTATGTCAGCTGTGTGCGTGTGACTATGTGGCTACCATGCCAGGCTACGAGATGCCGATAATGTTGGTCTTGGTGCCTGCAACATTACCTCTGATGATGATGTATAAGGCTTATATGATTAAACTGTAGTGCATTCAAGCAAGTATAATTGCAATGGCCTACTTTGGTTAACATATGTGTTTCAGAACATGTTAAGTATGATTGGTCTTGGGACAGGTTAGGCCCACTATAATTGGTCTTGGACAGGTTAGACCCACCTGATTTTCTCTGTGCCCACCCACACTGTGATTTCTGCCTACGTGGTTGCCATGTGCAAAAATCCTTTTTCCTGGGATAACCCTATTTGACAGTAACCATTAAAGCTTTCACGGATATTTGTGTTTTTGTTCGACTATATAGACCAAGAGGCAGCGCGATGGCCCAGTGGTTAGCACTGTTGCCTCACAACAAGAAGGAACTGGCTTTGAACCCCAGGCCGTCCCAGGTCCTTTCTGTGTGGAGTTTGCATGTTCTCCCTGTGTCTGCGTGGGTTTCCGCCGGGTACTCCGGTTTCCTCCCACCATCTAAGACATGTATGTTGGGGTTAATACTCCTCTGTCTGTGCCCCTGACCAAGGCAATAGGAAAGAGGAACTGGAGTTGCACTGTGGCTGCCCACTGCTTCTAGCTACATGGCCAGGATGGGTTAATGCAGAGGATGAATTTCCCTAAGGGGATTAATAAAAAGTATATGTACCTCTAGGAATAAAGCATAAAAACTGACATTTTTTTGCATGCAAAACCTTCAATGTTTTAAACTATAAAATCTCTAAACTGTCTGTGATAATGCCTGGGATGTGGGTCTTGATTTCAAATTAGGCAAGTGCTAAACTCCCAAAACACTTACCTACTGTAAGAAGGTGCCATGTGACTGCCGGGGTCGCGAAACAGGCAAAGACATCATCTGTGCTGCTGAAATGGGTAAGGTGAGGGCAGGCTACGGCTTGACCTCGACACTGACCCCACATCAGAACCTGCCCACTCTGGGTCTTGGCTGCAGATGTGTGGCTGGTGTGACACGCAGCCACCTCCACCATCCTTGCAGAAAGGAATAAGAAGTAATTTAAGTAACATTTGCATAACTTCACTATAGAAATGTTAAGATGTTTTGTGCCAATTAAATCTTGGTCAACAAATCATACCAACAATACAGGCTAGAAAGACAACGACGAGTAGGACTATGATGGCTATGGGCAGTATACACTCACCGGCCACTTTATTAGGCACACCTGTCCAACTGCTCGTTAACGCAAATTTCTAATCAGCCAATCCCATGGCAGCAACTCAATGCATTTAGGCATGTAGACATGGTCAAGACGATCTGCTGCAGTTCAAACCGAGCATCAGAATGGCGAAGAAAGGTGATTTAAGTGACTTTGAACGTGGCATGGTTGTTGGTGCCAGACGGGCTGGTCTGAGTATTTCAGAAACTGCTGATCTACTGGGATTTTCATGCACAACCATCTCTAGGGTTTACAGAGAATGGTCCGAAAAAGAGAAAATATCCAGTGAGCGGCAGTTCTGTGGGCGAAAATGCCTTGTTGATGCCAGAGGTCAGAGGAGAATGGCCAGACTGGTTCGAGCTGATAGAAAGGCAACAGTAACTCAAATAACCACTCATTACAACCGAGGTATGCAGAAGAGCATCTCTGAACGCACAACACGTCGAACCTTGAGGCAGATGGGCTACAGCAGCAGAAGACCACACCGGGTGCCACTCCTGTCAGCTAAGAACAGGAAACTGAGGCTACAATTCGCACAGGCTCACCAAAATTGGACAATAGAAGATTGGAAAAACGTTGCCTGGTCTGATGAGTCTCGATTTCTGCTGCGACATTCGGATGGTAGGGTCAGAATTTGGCGTCAACAACATGAAAGCATGGATCCATCCTGCCTTCTATCAACGGTTCAGGCTGGTGGTGGTGGTGTAATGGTGTGGGGGATATTTTCTTGGCACACTTTGGGCCCCTTAGTACCAATTGAGCATCGTGTCAACGCCACAGCCTACCTGAGTATTGTTGCTGACCATGTCCATCCCTTTATGACCACAGTGTTCCCATCTTCTGATGGCTACTTCCAGCAGGATAACGCGCCATGTCATAAAGCTCGAATCATCTCAGACTGGTTTCTTGAACATGACAATGAGTTCACTGTACTCAAATGGCCTCCACAGTCACCAGATCTCAATCCAGTAGAGCACCTTTGGGATGTGGTGGACCGGGAGATTCGCATCATGGATATGCAGCCGACAAATCTGCAGCAACTGCGTGATGCTATCATGTCAATATGGACCAAACTCTCTGAGGAATGTTTCCAGTACCTTGTTGAATCTATGCCACGAAGGATTAAGGCAGTTCTGAAGGCAAAAGGGGGTCCAACCCGGTACTAGCAAGGTGTACCTAATAAAGTGGCCAGTGAGTGTATATAATACAGAGAGTAAAAACAACGATAATAACTCATGAATAGTTTAATTACAGCATATTTCAAAGCACCATGAAGTGTTTTACTGTGAGCACAAAGCAAGGGCACAGCAAAGACGGAAACATCTGGGTAAAAAAAATAAAATATCTGAGGTCAAATGGAATGCAAAACAATTAAATGGAATTCCATCCATCATCCAAGCCGCTTATCCCAACCGGGGTCGCGGGATGCTAGAGCCTATCCCAGCAGTCATTGGACTGCAGGCGGGAAGACACCCTGGACAGGCCGCCAGTCCATCACAGGGCCCACACACACACACACACACACACGCACGCACGCACACACGCACACACACACATTCACACCTAGGGACAATTTTTTTTAGTATGGCCAATTCACCTGAGCTACATGTCTTTGGACTGTGGGAGGAAACCGGAACCCCCAGAGGAAACCCACACAGACACGGGGCGAACATGCAAACTCCACACAGAGGACGACCCCCAAGGTTGGACTACCCCGGGGCTCGAACCCAGGACCTTCTTGCTGTGAGGCAACCATTAAATGGAATTTTAAAGTAGAAATTTTTAAAAAAAAGAAAATAACTCGTTTAGAAAAAAATTACATAAAGCTAGTTTGCAGAAGTGGGTTTTCAGAGGTGATTTGAGGGTAGATGTGACTATGGAACCTCGCATCCATGGCCTTCTAAAGGTCTGATCCAATTCCAACAATTTGGTTCTGACAAGCCTTTCAGCAATGGATTTTTTTTTTGGATTGAAGAATGTGAAAACAGATACGCATATTAGTCCAGCCATCTCACACTTGTCTGTGAGACTTTGTGCCTTTCAATGAACCCACTCCTCGGGACCTTGTGATGGAGACCTTAGTGACATTTTATGCTGATAGAGAAGTGACACTGCTAATTTGAGTCAGGGGCAGAGATGACCTACTAACCTCTCCTTGTCTGTGTTAATTAAGGTGGGAAGAGCTTGGTTACTCTTGTTGCCTGTTCCCAACTGCCCGTATGAGTTGGCCCCCCAGGCATAAACAAATCCCTCATCTGTAAGTGCCAGTGTATGAGCATATCCACAGGAAACCTGTATATTGCAGAAAGTAAGTTACTCATCTGAATGTTAACCAACTTCTGTTTTCAAAAACATGTTTTTGAGGTGAATCTATCATTACCTGAACGATGTTGACACCCTGAAGTGCAGCAATCCGGCATGGAGTCTGCTGATTCCCATTGTTGCCCAAACCTAGCTGCCCATTGCAATTGTAACCCCAGCCAAAGATCTACAAAAACACAGATTTGACTGGTTTGTATGTAGGAAGTGTGTAATCAGAGGTCCTTCTCCATGATAAATCAATTCTAAAATAATGTTTTTTATATATACAAACTTGTAACAACCAAAATATATATAAAAAAGGTATGTTATTGCCAGGCAAAAGGCATCCAAACTTCAGGGCAGAGGACAACTGTTTTCCTTGTGATGGACAGAGGACAACAGATTAACTTATTCATGTTAAATATTTCCAAATGAACAAAAATTATTACCTCACCATTGTCCAGTACAGCCATGGAGCACAGTTGACCACAAGCTATGTTAACTACCACTTTGTTTTGAAGACAGCTGCTAACACGGCGTGGCGTGGGCTGATTGGCAGTAGATCCTGAACCTACTTGACCCGAGTTGTTGTAACCCCATGCATACACCTGGAAAGGGATATTAAACATCAACAGATGCAAACATTTACTAAACTTTAACCAGAAAAAAGTACATAAATGACAACATTGCAGTTACCTCTCCATCAGTTGTAAGTGCAATAGTATGGTGGGAACCACAGGCCACCTCTGTCACTCTCTTGCTAAGGAGGTTGGTGGAGACCAGGGCTGGGGTCAGTCCATGATTTGTGGTCCCATTGCCCAACTGGCTGTAGCCATTGTGCCCCCAAGCAAACACCTCACCATCTACAGGAGGGAGAGGGCAAACTTTCATTAATGTTTACTCTGGTTAATATTTTATAAACAGATAAGGACTAGCAAAGGAAACAATCACACTACACTTATTACAAGAAATTAAACGAGTCAGCTACAAAATCTGAAAACAACTTTGAAAAAATATGAGTAAAACTGCCAAGGCTGGAAAAAGAAAGCTGTAGTGAACTAAAAACAAAAACAACAACAACATAAAGTCTTCCCATGAACCTTGTTATAAATCATCAAAAAACAAACCAACACAAAACAAGGAAGCCTTTGTAAATAGTACCAGTGATGTTCTGCACCCTCTTTGATGTGCACAGTTTGCTACGTGTTTACCTGCGGTAGCAATAACCACATGTGGTCCAGTTCCATAGCTTAGGGACACAATCTTCTTTCCACATAAGATATCAATCCTCCGAGGTTCAATGGTGCTTTGAAGGTCTCCAAGGCCCAAACAGCCACTGCAGTTGGTACCCAGAGCAAAGACCTGCATAATAATTAAAAACAAAAATACAATGTAATAAGGATCATTCTTACAAATTTTTTTTCAGTATTTTTTAGACTGCAGCATTAAACACAATTAAGTACAGAAATCAAAAACAATAATTTTGGTAAAGGAATGGAGGCGGAGTGTGCTGAAGCTAGAGGGAGAGCTACATTATGTTGTTAATGCTGTATGGCTAACATCTGGCTGTTCGCCACCACACGTTTATAGTTCAACTCTTGGTTAGGAAGAGGGCTCGAAAATAAGACAGAACCGATTGCGAAATGCCATTCAAAGAAATTATTAAATGAGATTAGCATCCCACCTTGTCACACAAGTCTGACAGTTGCGTGCCTTCATTTTACATTTACAATGCAAATAATCAAACCTATACAGACTAGGCCAACTAGTCAAATTATGCTCATTCATCAAACTGACATTCAATGCCATTTATGATTACAATGTATGATAACTTGTTGAGCCACTGTGAAAAGAAATTAGAAGTAACACTACAGCATACACTACAGCTTCCCATTGGATAAAAAACAGGGCTCACCCAAGGTATTAGGCCTACATTCCTAAATATAGCCTCATTCTATCTGCTTATCCCTGTGTCTTTAACTCCACCCTGTATCTATTGCTAAATTAGAGGCCTGTTGCATTTTAATTTCCATACATTTGTACAACATACTCCTACAGGTTATACCCATTTTATGAAAAACTGTTAAAGCTACTGTGTAACTTCCCTCAGCAATTCTCAAAAACAATCTCCACCTCAGAGAAAGGATTACAGGCCCCTGTACTTAAATTGCCAATCTTACCTCATCGTTCACAGTGACATAGAGGGCTTCATTTGCAGCACTGCCAAAGACACAAGCCTGGCGGATAAGACGTAGTTCCTCAGGAGGCAGGAGAGCAAACACCGGCCACTTGCCCACGTCCAGCATACTACTGAGCTGTAAAATGAGGAGAAGACACATTCAGCGGAAAATAAACCACAATCATTAATAGATTTGGATTTAAATCAAGTAGACCTAGTATGCTGCCTACTATCCAGAAACATTTAGTGCAATATTTTAGTCACCTACATTTTTTGTCATTATATTGGTTGGTAGACAAAACCTGCCCCCCCCAACCCCCCCCAAACACACACACACACACACACACACACACACAGTTGCCAAAATCCTGCACAGTTTCTCTTAGCAAAGTTTGGCCTGTTGTTAATGACAATACCAGTTTTCATGTTGCAATCAATTTGGATGCGTCAGACTGGGCAAATGCAATTATAAACCCAATCTATAATAATGTGCAATGAGTTTAACACTGAATCCCGAGCAGGAATATAACCAAACCATAACCCAAGAACGAACAAACCACCCAAGAATCCAACAGAATTCCCGCTTTCAGCAGACTAATAGGAGCGTACAAACAAAGCTGGGGACGGGCTGCTCAAACCCCTCGATATCTCAATTTCGTAGGTGAAGTACTGGCGCTAATGATCGCAACGTACTCCCAACACGTAACGTTGGCGTTGCCGTTTAAAACCGGGAGATGCGGCAAAACGACAGCGCGTGTTCACTTGTTGAGCGTTGACTATATAAACAAGTCAAACGGCTTTAATACCCTCCACCCTGAGCCCACCAGGACACTAAACACTCCCGGGAAAGACGCCTCACGACAAATGTACACCGAGGTGAGCCCAGTAATGCAATAAGTAAGTAAATAAAACAGAAACGCCACGACGGGAGAGAAAAAGAAAGGGCATTTAAACGCTGAATATCAGGAATTAGCTGCCCCCATTATAATCTTGCTAGCTAACGGGCGCTAGCTGCCACTCCAGTATTGTTGCGCGTTGAGTGAGCGCGTTTGAGCAACTTTTGACGAGTTTACCTTGTTCTTTAAGTCGTCAGCGATATCGTAGCCGAACTGACGAAGGTATCGACGGTCTCTCAACCAGCATTTTTTGGAAACCGAGTTGCCGACGGGACCATTTCCGCACGGCTCCTGGCTGGTACTGAACGCGGCGGATCGACCTGCAACTGGGCGCGTCGACGTAGACTTTCCTCTCGGAAACCACGTGACCAGCCGATTCGTGTTCTCTCGCCGCGCGGGCGTACAATAACGCCGCTTGGAAACGCGCACGGCTCAAGCGCGCCGTGTCCGCTCCGCGGTTTGCTCGTCGCAAACAACACTCGCGTAACAGCGGCGGAAACTTCAATGGTGGTGGTAAAGTTCAGCGTTATGGTTAGGGGGAGGCTAGTGACGCTGACGTGCAACGCTCCGGCGAGCTTTCGCGATTCAGGATAACGTGGTTTCCGAGAGAATGTCTGAGGAGACCGCCCCCCCGCCGCACCGGGCTTGTACTTTTATTTCCTGTTTCGTCAGGGGTCAAAGTTGAGTTTAGAGTAAATAGGAACTAATTTAAAAAAAAATCCATGCCCAAATCGGAGAAAATGGAAACGGTAATAAAAACTTGTATATGACACGTTTTTGTACCATTTTGGACTAAAGCTGGATTGCCAAAACCCTGCATAAACATGTATGCCTCTGCAAGTAGTCAGACTTGCCTCTCTGAGATATGTCTGCTGCAGGCTGTTATTTTATTCAGTGGTTTCCAAAAGACCGGAGAGACTTCTGTTTATGTTTTCACTCCAAGGCTAAACTTTTTTTTTTTTTTAGTTTATCAACTTGCTATCGTCACAGGAAGTTGAATCAGTTCATCTGGGCACCACGTTTATTGAGACATTGAGTTAGTAGCGTTATTGTCCAGGTGAACTGATTCAACTTTCTGTGATTTTCTTACCTGGATTGCTGAGCATGTGGAAAGACGATTTGCTTAGCGTGCCTTTTGGTTTACTGCGCATGCGCGAAATGCGGCGGCTCACACAGGCGCGACTGCAATTACACCAAAGCATTAGCAACCAAAAGACTTAGTTAACGGCAGGTAATGGCAGCGCGGAGACAGTTTCAACTGAAACAGACAAACTGTCAAACTGAAGTTATGGTGACACTATGGAGATGAAGGGGGAAAAAGATAAACAATTACTTTTTTGGAGCTCATCGGCGCTGCAAATACAAGGCCAATTCTGTTGTTTTTTTACCTCTGCATTTTTCAGGGGAGAATCCATACATGGAGCCACCAGGTGGCGCCAAGGTTTACTTAACCATTCAAGAAGTCGTTTGACGGGCCCTTTATTTGGGCTGGGGCTGTAAAGCTGGATGGTTTTGAGGTTTTAGAAAAAAGGATTTGATTTCAAATGTATAAGAGAGATTTAAACCCAAAATTCGTTCCCCGCAATACCCTTTCAATAACTTCGCCAGCCATGTCAGACATGTTGGTCACTTCCATTTCAATGCCAAATAAAGCTAGGGAAATATAATTTAAAATAACTTAATTACTTGTTGTTGTGATTCAGTGTCCAAAATTGTGTCTGTTAAAGACAGCATCTGTAACTTCTAGAAGACAATGCTTTGAATCTTTTGAACTCCTCTGGAATGGGGAGACCGGGGGGAATTGTACATTTTCCACATTTTCCTCCATAACTCACAGACTACTTCAAATAACATCTGTATGTTGTTACTGAGAAGGACATGACTATGTCATACTATGTCGTATATTGTAGTATATTGTTGTGTATTGCACTGATGGTAAAGCCCTTTGGGACTGACTCACTTTGTGATTTTGGGCTATAGGTGACTTGGCTTGACTTGACTATAATACTGAGTTTATTGCAAGATGTCAGTGTTAAAATTGCCACCATGGTGGGGGCAACTGTAACACTTAAAAGAATATGCCACATCAACCCACTGTATCTCAAATGAAAGCACACCTCACAGTAATTACATTATTTCAGTAGTATTTAATGATGTCACTGAAGTTTTTTTTTCTTGTTTGTGGTCCTAACTCTTTTAAATGTAATGCATTCAAAGAAACCGTCTATTTCTATTCTTGCAGAAGAAGAAGTAGCTATCCTAGTGGTAACCAGATTTTAATTATTTGAAACTAGTTAAAATATATTCTAATCACATGCTGATTAGCTGATGAGTCATGAGCAGTCTTTAACCAAGTACCTCAATGAAATTGTACTTATTGTGCTTACAAGATATTATTTGCAGATTAACACTCTGTTTTAAAATGTTTATTAGTGTTTTATTCCAATAATATGCAGAAACAATGTTTTTTGCCATATTTAAATTCATTGTAATTAAAAAAACAGCAAGTTAAACTCTGTTCATCTGATTCAAATTGTGGCACATTGCTGTCAATGTCATCAATGCTGACCATTTGTGCCAAGGACCTGCAAGACACAAGACAGCCAGCCAAGATTGGTTTCAAATAGCTCTCTATGTATACAATGCAGAATTCTTCCTCCTTTTGCAATAATATGTAACACACTTTTTGTTGATGTATAATGATCACATAAAGCAAAATGTATTACTGATTGCAAAAAAAAATTAAAATTAATGGGCTGCATGTCTAAACCAATGCATAACTGAAATGTTTGTTTGTTTATAGTAATTTTGATTTAATAGTCATTTTAAATCAAAATTTTATATAATATGTTAATTTTTCTTATAGAAAGGTAAAGTCACCACAAACAAACAAGGTGGTCACATTTGGGCATGTGGCTCGATCTTGCAACCATGACAAAATCTTGTTTGCTCTCTAGCAGCTGCAGTATACCTTTCATGTTAATTCTTAACCAACAACCTAGAGATGAACTGTGTATAAGCTTAAATTCATAGCCATCAAAACTTTAGACAGTAGAAGAAACTACTACTACTTTTGGCTGCTCCTGTTAGGGGTCGGATCACCCGTTTCCATCTCTTCCTGTCCTCTGCATCTTCCTCTGTCACACCAGCCACCTGCATGTCCTCCCTCACCACATTCATAAACCTCCTCTTTGGCCTTCCTCTTTTCCTCTTCCCTGGCAGCTCCATATTCAGCATCCTTCTCCCAATATACCCAGCATCTCTCCTCCACACATGTCCAAGCCATCTCAATCTTGCCTCTCTCGCTTTGTCTCCAGACCGTCCAACCTGAGTGGTCCCTCTAATATAATCGTTTCTAAAAATGCCCTTCCTCATCACGCCCAGTGAAGATCTTAGCATCTTTAACTTTGCCACCTCCAGCTCTGCCTCCTGTCTTTTCATCAGTGCCACTGTCTCCAAACCATATAACATAGCCGGTCTCACAACCATCTTGTAAACCTTCCCTTTAACTCTCGCTGGTACCCTTCTGTCACAAATCAATTCTGACACTCTTCTCCACCCACTCCATCCTGCCTGCACTCTTCTTCACCTCTCTTCTGCACTCCCTGTTACTTTGGACAGTTGACCCCAAGTATTTAAACTCATATACCTTCGTTACCTCTACTCCTTGCATACTCGCCATTCCACTGTCCTCCCTCTCATTCATGCATATGTATTCCAACTCGCTCCTACTGACTTTCATTCCTCTTCTCTCCAGTGCATATCTCCACCTCTCCAGGCTCTCCTCCACCTGCAACGTACTCTCACTACAGATCACGATGTCACCCGAAAACATCATAGTCCATGGAGACTCCTGCCTGATCCTGTCCGTCAACCTGTCCATCACCATTGCAAACAAGAAAGGGCTCAGAGCCAATCCTTGATGTAATCCCACCTCCACCTTGAACCCATCTGTCATTCCAACTGTACACCTCACCATTGTCACACTTCCCTCATATATATTCTGCACCACTCCTACATACTTCTCTGCAACTCTCGACTTCCTCATACAATACCACACCTCCTTTCTCAGCACCCTGTCATATGCTTTCTCTAAATCCACAAAGACACAATGTAACTCCTTCTGGCCTTCTCTATACTTCTCAATCACACTCTCAAAGCAAACATTGCATCTGTAGTGCGCTTTCATGGCATGTACCCATACTGCTGCTCGCTGATTGTCACCTCTTCTCTTAACCTAGCTTCTATTATGCTTTCCCATATCTTCATGCTGTGGCTGATCAACTTTATACCTCTGTATTTGCTGCAGTTCTGCACATCGCCCTTGTTCTTGAAAATCAGCACCAGTATGCTTCTTGTCCACTCCTCAGGCATCCTTTCACTTTCCAAGATTGTGTTAAACAATCTAGTTAAAAACTCCACTGCCATCTCTCCTAAACATCTCCATGCCTCCACAGGTATGTCACCAGGACCAACTGCCTTTCCACTCTTCATCCTCTTCATAGCTGCCCTCACTTCCTCCTTGCTAATCCACCGCACGTCCTGATTCACTAGCCCCACATCATCCAACCTTCTCTCTCTCTCTCTCTCTCTCTCTCTCTCTCTCTCTCTCTCTCATTTTCTTCATTCATCAGCCCCTCAAAGTACTCCTTCCACCTTCTCAACATACTCTCCTCACTTGTCAGCACATTTCCATCTCTATCCTTGATCGCCCCTACCTGCTGCACATCCTTCCCTGCTTGGTACCTCTGTCTAGCCAATCGGTAAAAGTCCTTTTCTCCTTCCTTAGTGTCTAACCTCTCATACAACTCAACATACACCCTTTCCTTTGCCACATCTCTCTTCACTTTACGTTGCATCTCCTTGTACTCCTGTCTTTCTTCATCTCTCTGCCTATCTCACTTCTTCTTTGCCAACCTCTTCCTCTGTATACTTTGCTGTACTTCCTCGTTCCACCACCAAGTCTCCTTGTATTCCTTCCTCTGTCCTGATGACACACCAATTAACCTTCCTAGCTCTCTCCCTCACTATTACGGCAGTGGTTGTCCAGCCATCTGGTAACTCTTCACTACCACACAGTGCCTGTTTCAACTCCTCCCTGAACTCAACAAAACAGTCTTCCTTCTTCAACTTCCACCATTTGGTCCTTGGCTTCGCCTTCACTCTCTTCCTCTTTTTGGTCGCCAAAGTCATCCTACATACCACTATCCAATGCTGCCTTGCTAAGTTCTTCCCTGTCACCACCATGCAGTCTCTTATCCCTTTGAGATCGCGCCTCCTATATAAGATGCAGTCCACCTGTGTGCACTTTCCTCCACTCTTATACTATGTCACCCTGTGTTCCTCCCTCTTCTTGAAGTACGTATTCACCACAGCCATTTCCATCCTTTTTGTCATTTCCATCATTCCCGTCTTCCCTACCTGAATAAATAAAACAACAAAACATTCAAATAGAATTAGGAAGAAAGTTAAAACAAACCAGATCACATCAATCAATTTTATTTATTTCTTGTGATACATGGAACTTAGAAATTTAGTAAATTCAATTGTTGCATTGACAAAGTATTTCTTGCACAAATAGAAATTCCTCAGGGCAAAGCAAAAGAAAAGAAAGGAAAAGCACAAAGCTCTTTGTACAAATGCTTTGAAATTGGTCTAAATGATCTCCTATCCTCCCCGCTCTGTGTACATAGCAATTTAAATTCTTTGAATGAAAATTCATATCAAGAATTTAAAGAATATGAAAAACACATCTTTCATTTTCTTTAAAAATCATACCAAGTATAAAAGCATACTAAATCGCATTATACTACGTGTTTTATAACAAGACGCGCTGTGATGAGTACTTACTGAAAGCAACTATTTGGAAATACTATTTGTAAGGCCACCGTCAATGGCTTGTCTTTACGCTCCATCGTGTGTGTTAATCGCAACATGTGACGACAAATACAAAAAAAGTTTCTCACGATTATGATCCTTTCGAAGTCGCCGCGTTGAAATTCCCGAGGTTATCGTCAGAACGCGCAGCGAAACAACGACGATTTATGCCGTCATCGCCTCGGCACGCCTGCGGCCCCGTCCGTGGTTCTGCAGCGCCCGGACGTGCGTACTGAGAACCGCGGTTACGTAACTCGCGAAGTCCTATTTACAATTTCTCTTATAGCTATAAGTCTGCTGCGCGCCGTGATTTGCACGTTTTGCTGTGACGACTAACTCGGGGGACGAACGGATCAAAGCCACGTTGTTGCGTTCCACCTCCGGCCCCAAACGTTTATGAGAAAAGGCCCCACGATATTGGACAAACGAGGCGCTTGTGCCAAACCAGCGGCCTAATAAAAGTCACAGCTCTCGCCTCTCGCTGTCTCGGAGTTGTTTCGATCCAGCGCGCATGCGCGCGGAGTACTCGTAAGTAATGGCGACGTTTCAGCCTTTTATACGCGAAGCGGGGTCGGACGAAGTTTCTCGGTAAACCTGCCGGTTAAACCAACAGCGTCGCTATCCCCATATGTATCGGCTCGGCGAGCCAGTTTATACGTCGGTCTTTTCGAGTACCAGCTAACGCGAGCATCCCGCCGTTCCCAGCCGAAGAAAAGCAGCACACCTTTATCGTTGCTAACGTCAACTGTTAGCTAGGTAGCGTTAGCTAGCTTACGCTAATATGTCACATTTTGCCTTTTCCGGTGTTTAGATAGGCGGTTAGCAAGCTCTCCGTCTCGGGTGGTGCTGAAAGCAGCTGATTACCCCAAGCGTCCGTTCACGTTAAACATATCGGAAAAGTTGCAGGTTTCCATCCTCGAGTATCGGCGACTCGGTCAACACCAACTGCTGCTGCTGCTTCTGCTGCTGCTTCTGCGGTGCCTACTGAGTGAGTAGCTAATGACACCCTCGGTGGTCTTTCTCGTGATCTTTCGCCGGTCACTGACCGTAGCTAAAAATGTTGGCGAGGGAAAAGATCAGTTCCCTCCAGCGTTTGTTAATTACCCATGGCCTCGTGTATTGACACTGTTGATGACCAATAATAGACGAACGCGCACGCCTGTGAGGTAAACACTTAATCGCTGCTGCTCCGAGCTACAGCTGGCTATCAAGTCAGTGGTACCGTTAGCTAAAGGGCTTTACTCGAACAGACGTTTCTGGGTGAAATTTAGCTGTTTCACGCGTGTATTAAACGTCATCTACAACCGGGAGTTTTTCTGGGCCCCCCCCCTTTTAACAACGTCAAATAAAGTTGGGTGTACGCAGTCGAGACACAAAGGGCGGTAGATAGACTTGGCCTGGTGATTTGTCAAATCAAGAAGTGATCAATAACTTCAGCTGTTAATGAAACGTGATCCTGGCGACAATAGCCGGGTCACCGCTACAGCTCACCGAAGTTGAACGCGGAGGTCGTGGCGAAGTTGAAGTGAGCGTAAGGTTTTATAAAGCACGAAAGGCGTGGACAAAGAAAACGTTTGTCTGTTCGTAAGTCAGCCGTTGCTTTCCCACCTCATCGTTAGCGAAATGCTGTTAACTACTCATCGATACGTTCGTATCTGGGGGACAACACCACCACCCCCCGCTAGACAAGAAATTAATGCAAAAAACATTTGCTAGTTAGCCTAACACCCTTACCCGTGCAAGGTGTTTCCCGTTCCATAATCAAAACTGAAACTGAAAAACAGCTGTTTTCGGATGAACAATTGCTAATTTGCTCACATTCAAATGCGATGCACATTCGGGCGCTTCCATACATTGGATGTACAGTAGAGGTTACTTTGACGTTGCTTTAACAGAAAAGCGAATGTGCAGGCTCTATCAACTGCAGAAAAATAATCTTGTTTTTTCTGAAGATGATATGGTAAGTGGCTGGGTTTTTTTTTTCTACAGCTGAATATTTTAATAGAAGGCTGGTATGATCTCTATTTTCTAATTTAGTTTCCGTTCCACTTCTTAAGCTGCGTCGTTCCCTTGTGTGGGAGTGGGAGCAAAGATGTGGTGGAAGGTTTAAAGAAACCCTTCTGATCATTCTTTAGCCCAAGTGAAATGGTACTCATCGAGTCATTTTATGTAACTGAATTTTTTTAGGCAATTAACCTATAAAGTGTATATTTTATTCCTGAGCTCATGATAATAAGATGGCTTTCTATGTAGATGTGGTCCCTGAGCCTGTGCATCCTCATTCTTCAGTAATGTTGTCATAGTACTTGCGTTTTCATCGTTGATTTGAGAATGTGTTTTCTGTTTGGGCGCATTCTGAATCTATAGAATTTCCTACAACAATCAGTGTCCCTCTGTGTCTCTGCCACTCGCTGTCTGATTGACTCTAAGGGAAGGCTGTCTGTTGTTAGCTCAATCCTGGCATCTAATGGCACACCTACATTTAAAAGATTTCCTGCTTCTTGGTGTTAAAAACTGTCAGTCATTGTAGTGCTTCACTTGTAAGCCAAATGACTGCAGAAAAGTCCTGCCACCTCCTTCATCCAAAGTCTGCTTGTAAAACTATGCTAATCTCATGTTGCTGGACTACTGTGGCAGGAGTCCTCTCAAAGCCAGTTCATTGACCATCACTCTGTAAACTGACTTTGTTTAAGCTTAAGAAGGGGAGTGGCTAAAACTGACAGATAAGCCAGATCACTACTTAGGTTAAGGGGCGCATGCGCTACATTGTAATTAAGCTCAAGGTCACATGTTCAATTTCTCTGTTCTGTTGTAAAAAAAACCAGTTTGTTTTATTTACAATTTCCTAATTATAAGTGGGTTGAGGTATTCTTCTGTGTAGTCTATCACCTCAAGAGTCCCATTTGATTTTGTGTATAATTCAGTTTAGTATGTTGATGTGAACATAAAGATTGCTTGAAGTAGTTAAATGCCTATTGGCCTACCTATACAAAGTGGGCCTTTATTATTTTTGGTTGGATCCAGCCAGCAGGGTTAGCCCCGCAAATGTGTGTCAGTGATCATGTTAGTGACTGAGTGAACAAGTTACACAATTAGGCTGCTAGATCAGATAACCCACAACATCACTGAAGTTACACGATTGGTCGGCCGACCAGTGACGTCACTGGTAAACATGAAAGTGGGAATTTCCCGATTGGCCTATAATAGGCCTATTGGCTCATTCAAAATGAATCAGCGCAGCGGTTCCAGCTCATTCCACAATTATCGCACGCTAGCGAACGGGATATATTGCTGCTCGTGGATACTACTGAAATGCTAAGAACAGAATAAGCACCCCAAATAACACTCACTCTGACAAAACACTCTATACAGTAAGTCTTAGAAAAATGAAACATCTACAAATAAAAACGGATGAAAGATGAGAGTGCTTTAACAGATAATTTGAATAGTTATAATTACTTTAATACGGGACGACTACAGAAAATTACAGATGAACATTTAATATCCAGTCATTCACATTATAGACACTTCCACTGACTATTCCTTTAACAAACTGGTCACAATTTCGAACATTGACCACACAGTCCAGTGTGGTTTTGACATTGTCTTGTTTCAATGGAAGTGTCTTTGACCTGAGAAATTGTCTGGCCAAGGTTGTAGAAGATTGACATTCAACCATATAGCATGATTTAAAATATTCCTAAATGACAGTTAATGTTACTTATTGATAATTTCTTGATTTGACAAACCGCCAGGCCAAGTCTTGGGCTATCTACCGCCATCTGTATCTCGACTGCATATAACCAACATTACTTGATGTTGGCAAAACTCCTTGGTTGTTGATGAAAATTCATTTTTGTTTCCTATCATGTGACTCCTCCCACAATACACCATCTAAACATAATCCAAGCTAATTCCTAAAGTAGGGATTTCCCATAGTTTATGGTCTGCAATACTTTTTTCTTCCCAGCCTTGAACGAGGAAAAAAACTCATACACTGATCAGGCCTAGAGCATGTGATGAGATTGGGGGGGGGGGTCGATTTCACTGTTTCTAACCCCACCACCACCACCACCAAGCAAAAATATTAGTTTACACAAAGGCAAGAGCTACCTAAAACGCAAAAATAATTCCTTACTAAAAGTAATGATGTGCAGTTTTACATTGCTTTATGATGTTTGAGAGGAAGAAGCAGAATGAAATTAACAAAAAAATGTACAAATGCAAACATTTAAGTCCCACTATATATTTTAATTTAATTTTAATTTATTTATTTTTTGCTCATTAGCCCTTTCTGTGGCCATGAGTGGCAAGTGCACCACAGCTGGACCACATTTTGACCACATTGCTCATAGCCTATATAGTTTGTTGATGCCTAGTTACGTCAGGTTGTCGACAGTAGTGGAAAGTGAACAGAGTACTACTAAGATGAACCCAGTGCCGATAATGGGCAACATGAACGACAACAGAAATATTCTCATCTGTGAGTGGAAAAACGTTTTGTTTTAGGGAAAAGTACAAAGCGTTCTAAAAAAACAAAAACATTGGACACAGATAACTGCTTCAAGCCAGGAAACCCTAGCTGTGTATTTATGATTTGGAATTCATACTTGGGTACAGTCACATTGTGAAGATGAACTTGTCAAATAAAATCTCAAGATGACAAGTTTACTACAATTAGAAATAAGTGGCTAAATTAGAAATTGATTAAACAATTGCACACTGGTTGCTCCCTCGTAGTAGGATTTATTTAGCTCAGAGCAACATTTTCAGGCTGAATATGTCCATTAGTGTCAGGTAAATTGGGGATGGGGGTTTGGTCATGTCCAATGTTGTAGAAAAGTTAATGCGTACTCAAAGGTGGCTTTACTACCTTAATGAAGCACAGCCTGACAGATTTGAATAACTTTAAAATTTACTGAACGCAACTGTGTGAATGTATTCTTTGTGAGAACTAGGTACACAGTGATTTGAATAACTTTTAAAAAAATATATTTTTTTTGGCATTATTTTATTTATACCTTTCATTAGATAGTGATAGTGGAGGCAGACAGGAAATAGGGAGAGACCAAGAGTGGTAAGACATGCAACAAAGGTCATCGGCTGGATTAATGGTGGCAACCGTGTGGCTATGTGGTATGCGCTGTAACCATACGGTTATGGAGGTGTGTAGCGCCGCATTATGTAATAACGCCGCATTATGTAATACATTTTCACATCATTATGTAATAACGCCACATTTCGTAATAACTTGCCGCATTTTGTAATAAAATTATTGAACGCAATATGTAATAAAGTTTGCCGCAATATGTTGTTACATATTGCACCGGTTATTACAAAATGCGGATGTTACACTTTTTTTATGAAGAAAATGTAATAATTTGGTGCATTATGTAATAAACCACCAAAATTTATGTCTTGATTTGAAAAAAACATAACGTCAGAACAACATTGATTTTAAGCATTCTAGCATGACTCAACTAAGAATTAATTTTTCTAGTAAGATGTTTCATTAGTCAAAACTTATTCAAATATAACTGTTTATTATAATCGTAGAGAATGTGTTTGAATGTTCAGAGACAAAAACTGCACTAAATGCGTGTTACAGACACAAACATTATCAGTGCACTGAAATGTCAGGAGACATACACACATTTGCATTATGTTAAACATATATACGTGATAGAAAGCAGACAAAAGACAGAAACAAATATGGAATAGAAAAAACTTTATTCCAGTTCCATTTGTGTTAATGCAACATAGATGTCCTTTTCTATAGTGGTTAACAATAGTATAAACTGCCTAAAAACAGCCCAAACAATCTTTCAAATCAAAATTAGATATTTCTAATCATGTTATTAAAATAAAAAAGGCTAGCCACACTTGCCGATTAACAAAAAGATTTGCAATATTTCCAATATACAAGAAATTTACTTACGACTTGAAAAAAAACATCTTCTCTAGTAGCAACAGTAGAAATACCTTTTCCTCCAACATAAACTTCTCTTAAAACAACCATCACTTAGTAAGATTAAAGATAAACAGTCAGAAAATTATTGAACTAGGTACAACAGACACATACTGTTCAAGGTTAAATGTGATCCGTCACATTTGGAAGTTCCTCCTATCATTCTTTCCTTTATTCATTCACTATTTACATCATATCTTTCCCTTCCTTCCTTCCTTCCCATACTATGTTTTCCAAAAAATGTCCTTGATTTTGAAATGTCCACAGCTTGTGTGCCTCAACAAGACCCAGGCCCTCATCCACTTGCTATTTTTTCCAAATAGCTCCTTTAATCTCGCTGAGAGACCACTCCCACGTCCAGCTGATTTATATAGCTTCATAATACTAATGACACTGTCACTGTCATGTTCCAACTGAAGGCTTTCAGCTAAAGATTCCCTGATGTAGATTTGAGGAAGAAATCGTGATGCAAGGTCTTGGAAAAAGTTTATAAACCCTGTTGAATACACCGAGCATTGACATGTCAGCATGTAGTGTCAACTGAATAACATATGCCAGCAATCTGTCGGCAGGTTGGGCATGTCACAATTTCCATCATCATATAGAAAGGCATCATCATGGGGTATATCCAGGGGATCGTGATGGTGTTCATCCAGAGCACAGTCATCTGGTTCATCCGTGAAATGGTGATGGTTTTCAACAAATGTAGCATCATGGCATTCATTCAGGGCATCATCATTGAGAACATCTGGTTCATCATCTTCTTGGTTTGATCCATTCTCATATCTTTGACATGTCCTTTCCCTCTCCGCTTCCACAATATTCTCAATGAATGAAGACACTGACCTCTCCAGACTGAGATAATGTGTTCCATGCTCCTCTGCAATATGTCCAAGGACCAGCAATGGCAAGCTTTCTGAGTATGTGTTAGACTGAGATATAATAGGAGAGGCATCAGTTCCCAGTGTGGAGATAATGAGAAATTGGACATTGAAAATCTCAGCTGCCCTTTGTAGTGTGACGTGATCTCCGTAGGTCCCAAATTGTGACATGCTATCCAAGTATACATCCAAGTCATTTCCATCAACATAGTGAGACAAAGGTGTTCCATTTACGGTAAATGGATTAAACCTGAGATCTTGAACTATTTCATCCCTTAGGGGTTGCTGCTGATCTGAATATTCCTAATGAAGCAAGCTGATCAGCTATGGCACTAAACTGGCAATTTCCATCGGGTGCTGGGTCAAACCGTACACTCACATCTAAGGAGTTATAGTCCCTCAGTCTGTCTTCATGTGTGTATGTCATCAAAAGTGGACGCAAAGTTAGAACTGACTTCGAAGATTTAGAGCGCTTTTTTTCTCGTTGCCGTGTTGTACTAGTCACATCAGAAACAAAGAACAATTTTTCTTGCACTTTAGCATCACCAGGAATCTTGAACTGAACTTTGTATTTTGAAAGCTTTATGTTACGTTTCATGATCCTACCAGGCAACACGCGATACCGTTTTGAAACTCGATGGGCACCATCTTTCACTCTCACCAAAACAGCTTCATTGACATGATAAACAGATGGAGGATTTTGTTTAGATACATGCCGGATCATCCGTTTACTGCAATGCTCAGTGGCTTTCTTTGCCATTTGTCTTTGTCTTCTTCGTTTTTCCTCAAATCTGAGCCGCTGTTTCAGGGAGGGTAAATTACTTTGTGGATCATTCGTGGATTGTTCACCAATGACACTGGATGGAGAACCTGCCAGGGGATGCATCACCGTGTTACTTTTTCTCCCATAGTATACTTGAAATGGAGACATCCAACTTAAAACTTCCTTTGGGTCTTCATTTAGCACTCGGGAATATGACGGCAAATGTTTAACCCAGTTAACCCCTTTCCTCTGACAATTCACAAGGTCATACGTGATCTTTTTCCTCAGCACTCTGTGGGTCCTCTCTACCTTTCCTTGGCTTTGGGGATGGTACGGTGAACTCTCAATTATTCTCACTTGCATTGATTCCATCAGCCTTCGCACAGCTCCTTTAAACTCTCTGCCTTGATCATGCTGCAAAACTTGAGGTGGGCCATGTTCAGTGTAGATATCATAAAGATGTCTTGCAATCTCTGAGCTGTCTTTACTTTTTAATGGTTTAAGCCATGTGTATCGACTAAAGACATCAATCACAGTGAGGATGTATCGATATGTGAAATGGCCATGCTTGATCTTCCACTTTCCCATATCAAGGAGGTCAATCTGATGCCGATCCTGTACTTCTTTGGCCCTGATTGGCCTCGGAATGGGTTCATTTCCAAATCTAGCCTTGTGGAGTTGGTAGCGTCTGGAGCAGTCCAGTGTTTTTTGAACCTTTCTTTCACTAATGCCAGAGTGTTGCTCATTTAGTCGCTTATTCAGCTTCCTCGCACCTGATCCCTTTGTGTCATCCAGACCTTTTTTTACAATGCCACCAACCGCAGACCTCATAGCTACTGGCTTCCCGGCACATAGCAAGGTGTCTCCATCCTCGCTCAGAGAGTAGAGATTCCTATTTCTCCACAGCCTCACCAGAGCACTTTGTTGCACTCTTGTACGTGCATTACAGGAACATTGAACTCTCCCTTTAGTTTCTTCACAATGACTTCATAGACATCTTTAGTCATTGATTGTTTTTGTCCATATCCCATGCAGACAACCCAAAGGGTACAGGCCACAATTATGCTGAACTGTAGAGCTGTCAAAAAATATTTTGTTTAATTGAATATATCACGTTGTTGTATTATGTTATAGCGGTAACTTACAGTAGTTTGCTGTTATTGGTCCCCGAAATTAATCTGTAATTTCAGAAACTTTCTAAAACCAATCTAGCATCTGCTAGTTTAGCTTATCATTGCTAATCACATCATGGTTACTAACTTAAAAGTTTGGGCTTTAATCTGTTAGCATTTCATATTAGTTGCAAATCAATCAACATACATTTCTGAGAGATTCTCTGAATCTGAAATCTGATATTTGTTCATACCTTTCATCGTGTTGCCTTTCAAATATTTTCCATCTTAAGTGGTCAGAGGGCATGGCAAAACTGAAGCCAAAGTGTTTGGATCTCCCCCTGGTGGCTGGCTTTAGTACACGCACACATGCTATCGCCACTATGTTGTGAACCAAACCAAAAAATAATGTATAATGCTAGTCCAGTTAGAGAATTTTAATTTTTCCTAATTGTTATACATATTATGAATGCAGATGGACAATAATTTTGATGATTTATTAAATTAATTAAACTGCATTATTTTTTCTGTTTCATATTTGTTTTTATCTTTTGTCTGCTTTCTAATCACATAATATTTGTTTAACATAATGCAGATGTGTGTATGTCTCCTGACATTTCAGTGCACTGATGTTTGTCTGTAACACGCATTTAGTGCAGTTTTTGTCTCTGAACATTCAAACACATTCTCTATGATTATAATAAACAGTTATATTTGAATAAGTTTTGACTAATGAAACATCTTACTAGTTTGTAAAATTAATTCTTAGTTGAGTCATGCTAGAATGCTTAAAATCAATGTTGTTCTTACGTTATGTTTTTTTCAAATTAAGACATAAATTTTGGTGGTCTATTACATAATGCACCAAATTATTACATTTTCTTCATAAAAAATTGTAACATCCGCATTTTGTAATAACCGGTGCAATAAGTAACAACTTATTACAAATGCGGCAAACTTTATTACATATTGCGTTCAAGAATTTTATTACAAAATGCGGCAAGTTATTACGAAATGTGGCGTTATTACATAATGATGTGAAAATTTATTACATAATGCGGCGTTATTACATAATGCGGCGCTACAAGGTGCCCCTGAATAACTTTAAAATTTACTGAACCCAGTTGTGTTAATGTATTCTTTGTGACAACTAGGTACGTAGTGCAGTGCACATACTGGTACGCATACAGCTAGTGGTGCTACCGCAGAAAAGTGTAAAGTAATTAAAGACAAGTCTGTGATCGTAATCACTTTTGTAGATACTATGAAACAAGCCAATGTTTCTGCTACATTTTTATCATTTGTTAACTAGCAACACAGACATTTATTTTACTGCTACTACTGGTACGTAAGCTCACAGAAGATACATGAGTGAATATTGGCTTGCTGTATTTGTTTGTGTGCAGAAATATAACGTTAATCAGATATATAATGAAATTAGGGTTCTAGAAAACCATTTTTCAAACTCAAATGAAAATTTGCTTAATTCCATAGCAAAATTCTATGGCAAAATATTTTTCCACCAAGACTCATGAGAGGGCAAATGACATCTATGGTTTGGTACCTAGCCAAGGTGATCATAGTTGGTTGAAAATCGACCAAACCAGCTTTTTCTTGTCTAGTGTCAGAAATGGCTCTAAATTGTGCAATTGGGTTAATTTTTTTTTCCACTGGCTTTGCCCAGATGGGCTCTTCATGAATGGATCAACTGTTGTCAACCTGATCTTGGGCCTAAGGCAGTTAAATTTTGCCAAACATGACCTGTAGGATCAGGGCTCTAAGCCAGACAATGCGAAATCCGTCGCCTGCATGTTGGCAAAGAGGGATGACCTGCAGCGTGTAACCTAACCTACTGAGGCTTGGTTAGGCTGTATATGCTGCACCCAGCATCGACCTCATGGTTTCTGCCAAAGAGAGATATTTGTGATGTAGGTTATGTGATTACATTGATCGCTGTACATTTCTTACAGGAGTACCTCTTCAGTAGTGTGAATGAGGGAGACATGGCAGACCACACCCCACCTCTGGAGTCCGGCCAGCTTCTTAGCCCTGAACTCCCTCTCCTGGCCTCACCACCCCCTGCCATGGTCAATGGAGAAGGCCCTCAACAGGTTTGCTCAAAATCCTTTACTCTTAACTTGTCCTCGCTGCACTAAGCCTGTCATACCCAGAGCAACACTTCAACAAAGTGCCTCGTAATCACAAAAACTTTCTTTCTACATGGGTAGTTTCTTCTGTTGTGGGTCTTTAAGGTGTTCAACAGCTAAATTGATCTCTGGAGTGTTGCAGTTTGTCTGCATGTTGCCACAAAAGTTTGGCTCAATGGGATTTATTTTATTCTGAAGCCACAAATATTATAAACTACACAATAAGCACTTATCACCATCAGGAGCAGAAACTTATCTCCATTTGTAGTTTTTCATGATACTTAAATTGGTTTTTATCATTTTTACTCTTAAGTGAAAGTTGGTCACTGCAAACTGACCATTTTTTTTATCCATGGAACTTTTTTCACATTGGAAGGGAAATAGTGAGAACAAATCTACTTGGCTGTCAATGGGCAGTGTCTGCCAGAAATGTAAAAGATGGTTACCGTTTTTTTTCTTCAAACCTTTTTATTCATTGGCAATATGCCAGTCACATCAATCAGTTGTTCAGCTTTCTAGTAATTTTATGAACTTCTGGTGACTTGAAGTTGGTGGGTTGGTGGCTGTGTACCGATTTTGAGCATACAAGTGTATTTAACATTTCTGGATTTGTTTGCATGCTAACTTGTTAGCTTTCTGACACTAGCCACCCTAAGCCTTTGATCAGATGCCAAGCTGGGCTAGTTATTTCAGTTCTTGTGGTGGTGGCATCGGTAAACATTATTATTTAAGCTATTTTCAGTTCCAAGAAAATCTGAAATTGTGCTGTGTTATCGGTAGCAGAGGCCACCACTAACTTTTTCAGATGGTGTTCATATTTTATGTAAGTTAAGCAAGGAATTATCAGTAATGGGACAGACATGAAATCTGCAGACTGCAGTGCTGTTTTTTTCTCACATCTTGATTTTTCTGCGTAGGTCAAATCAGTGAGTACATGTTCAAAAAGTGAAGACAGTTGAGTCCGAGAGTTGCAATCAAGCTTCTAATGAACTTGTGAGAGTTGTCTGCATGCAAGGCTATTAAAGCCATTTCATTTGTTAATTTCAGGGAATATCGAAGAAAAGTCTTGCAATTCGGTATACCTAATGCATACTATACAAGTTAAAACTTGAGATTGGGCGGTGCTTGGGCAAGTAGTTCTTTACCCAGCCTAGAAATACTGTTATATGAAGACATTGTTCTTTTTATGATTTGTTCGATAGATGACAGCATAATGCTGTATGGTTTGACTAATCTAGCAGATAAATGTAGCCCCATCTTAAACCACTGTGGTAGAGCCACCTGCAATCATCTGTTTAAAGTGACAGTATCAGTAAAAAGAACTTCACTCTGATATATTTTACATATTATGCAGCATCGCTATTATTCCATCTTGTGCCGCCTTTCTTATGGCCTAATTTGGATATAGTTGATTTGAATGAATGTAAATAAGCCATCCCTTGGGGCTTGCTTTGTGAAACCTGACCACTTCAAGAGCTCATAATACTGGGGTTTTGAAGGAACTTGAAAAACTGCAGTTGGTTTCCTTCACACAGACCTCACAAGAGTGAGGCGGCGGGTGTTTGTCGATCATTAGCCAAAGCTCTTAACTTAGTATAAAGGATATAGGGTGATACTCGCCTTCATCTCTGGTCAGCATCATTGCGAGATTGAGTGGCCCTGACAAGCCTGGGTGATTTCTCTGTCATTTTGATGGTCATCAGTATGATTTGCTGTAAGTGTCCGTGACTGCTTAGGTAACAGCATAGAACCTACAACGATCTTTTTCCATCATTTCCTCACTCTCACCTAGTTTGTTCAGATAAGACTTGCTAATATTAGCACTGCCCTATAAACACGCCTTTCCCAGTCATCTTGTCCTTTTCCACAGTGGAAAAACCCTCTGCTGAATTGGTCTTTGTTCACATAGGGATCAAATTTTGTTGGGGCTGTGATGGTGGTGGTCTTAAGAATTCAGTTACCTTACCTTATCACCTACCACCGCAGTCACCTGATTACCCATACACAGTATATATCATGTCTTGCTGGATGCTCAAAGAGCTAATAAAGTCAAGTGCTTTTATGCTACAGCTTAAACTATTCTTACCCTGTTGCTTGGACCAATTTAAGACACTGCATGGTGGTTAAATTTGGTGGCGTGATGGTTAAAATGATGGGGAATAACAAATCGTAGATAGCACAGTGCTGTTTGCTTTTTGCATGGTTTGATTATTTTGTTTTTGCTCTGCCAGGGAATGTGACTGTTGTGAATTTCATTAACCTTTCGGGTGTGTTTCTGCTCACAATGGAAACTGGCTGTAGAATTGAAACGCTCTCGCCAATAGATGGTGCAAAGTTTTCACTGCCTTGTGTAAAGCAGATATGACGTTAGAAATGTGACGTGTTTCCTTGCATGGCCATGGAGTTTTAGAAAAGTGATTGCCTGAGGGGAATCAAAAATACCTGATGTCAATTACCCCCTTTTTCAGTGTTTGGTGTTGGTATTTTAATGGTTTCTGACATCTGCAAGTGAGACATGGCATGTGTGTTTGTGTCTGAGGATGTGTATTTGAATAATACAATGGCTGGAGAGTGAGGAGCAGGTGCTGTTAAAGGGGGTCTGGCCTAGACTAAGTGGGGTAGCGCTACATAGACAGTAAAGTGGATACGTGATGACTGCTGACCCCCCTGTCTCTGACCTTTTGAAGAAAAACTGCAAGGACGCCCTAATCTTTTTTCCTGCCCCCCCCCCCTCACACACACACACACACACAATACAGAATGTCTTGGGGGTTGGTATTAACGCTCTGTTGAACCAATTAGTCTGAGTCAGAGGAAGCTGTTTTTTTTAGGGGTCATTTACCTGAGATGATTCCTTTCTGGAAATGACTTTGCTTATAGTATGATTCATTCCTTTCCCTATTATTAAAGTTTCCAAGCCAGTATTATTCTTTTCTGGCCTTTTGGTTTAGAACTAAATTCACAACTGATAAATTGTTCCATTTATGTCAGTCATTGTCTTACAAATATGGGAATCGTATTAATTGGCAAAGTAAGTGCAGTGTTTTCCATGGGTTTGTTAACTTCATGATTTCATTTGTGTGGGTGTAGATTATGTTGTTAGACTCCACTGACTATGTTGGCCAAGTTTTTACATTCGAGGACGTTTAGAAAATCTTTGAATATTTAGAAGGCTCCAATGTTTACATATGAATTCAAACACAGTAGCTTGGAGAGGAAGCTCCCGCCCCTTCATTTCATTGATGGCACAAGTCGCAGGCATGGACGACATACTTCCACTTAGTCTCGGTAGAGATCGGTTGTCCCCATTGCCCACAATCATAAAAAGCCATCTTTCTGTCACTTTCAATTCTGTGTGAATACTTTTTTTGTTTTTGAACATAATGTGTAACACAGTGCAGATGTTGTCATAGTCATATTTATGTTTGCTATTTATGTTTGTTTTCCGATGACGGCACAACTATAAAAAAAGCGATTTGATCGAGGGTCACAAAATACTAACAGCGCTGAAATTACCTTTAACCTTGGTTAGCCAGTTTGCATCTCTACACCTTCGTGCTCGCGGCATGCATGTACATTCTTATGCATGTGCTTGAAAATTATTTTTTTGTTGTTTTTGTCATGGTACGGGGGCCTACTTTGCACTGTAGTGCCACTTGCAGGTCATCTTTAAGGTAGTATGTAGTAAGTATGTAAGATTACAAATAGAAATTTTAGGCTTTAGTTTAAAAAAAAAGGGGGGGGGGGTATCCATTCTGTACAATATGGACATGTTGTTGTTGGAGCCTGACCGACTTGGAAGGTATGGATGCCAGTAATTGAAGATATCAACAGAACTCTTATCAAGGCAATCCAGGTTCCTACGGATCCTTAAAAGTCTTAAAAGGCATTGAGTTTATTAACCTAAAAATAAGGCCTTAATTGATAGTAAAACGTCTTAAATCAATCTTTCAAAAAGTCTTAAAAAGGCTAAGACATGGGAAGTAGGATTTTATGAATCTTTTTTTCTGATGTTGCAATTTAAAATCTCAAAATAATTGGTAACATCTATTTTTTTAAAATAATTTACCGAATACCTCGTGGATTAACGTCATGCAGATCAGAATAGCGGAACCAACAACACTCATTTTTTGTTTGCAGCCGGGATGCTGAGAGCAGTGGCTCCACTGTTGCTAGCAAGCTATCACCGTAACATGGATGACACAGGGAAGTGCAAATTCAATGAAAATTGACTATTCAACCAAGATTTTGCGGCATGGCTGAAACCGATACCAAGCAATGTATACAAGGTGCGGTGTATTTTGTGCAAGAAGAAAGCTGAAAGAAAAAAACGTTTTTTCTGAGGTGGCAAACATTCTGCAGGATGATGCGGATCAACTCTCCCCACAAGCTGAGGGAAAGGCTGGCACCCTGGTGGCACAGCTCATCACCAAATAAAACACACCAAGGAAGCAGTGTAAAGAACAAATGGCAGATTTACAACAGGTGGAGGCAGAATTGACGAAAGCTTGCAGATCCATGCTATAGCTGTGGAAAAAGAGGAACCAAGTTAAATGGCAAGGGACATACTGTTTTATGCAGGCATGTTGTCCTATGATGTGACGCTTCATGTAACGAGAAGACAAAATACTTGAATGCAGTAGAATAGCTATTCGGAATGATACTACTTTTTACTGGTGATTCATGATTATTATTTCTTTTTTGTGTTATTGTTTTCTATGAGTTCCACTCTAGAAAGTTTCACATTTCTTTCAACATTTGAAGTGGATCATCTTACTTTTTCACTGGACCAAAAAAGTCATGTTTCATGTTACAATAAACATTTGGGCAAAATTGTCCCTAACCCTAAGTAATTGATATTTTTTCCCCTTCAATTGTGATTACTGTAAAATTGGTCTTACATTTCATTCCAAGCGGCATTAAAAAAGTCTGAGGCCTAAATCTAAATGGCCTTAAGCTATAGGAACTCTAGAATCAAGGGATTGTTGTACCATGCTGGTTTTACTACTAGACGGTAGTAAAACCAGCATTTATCTTTCATTTCACATTTTACTTTAATGAGGTTATGGGCTACTTTTTTTTGTGTGTGTGGGGGTAGGGCGTTTTTGTTTTTGTCTCTCCCATGTGGGTTGTCTTTTACACAACTGTGTTTAGGTTGTATTTCTGGGTCTTCGCAGCACTGATAGTAGGGCGGGGCAATATATTGATAACGTGATATAAGGCTAGGTATCATCTGGGATTTTAGATATCGTGATATGACATAAGTCTTGTTTTTTCCCCTGGTTTTAAAGGCTGCAATACAGTAACTGTTCTAGCTGTTATATTTCGTATTTGTCTCTACCCGTTTGGACACCATATCCACATTACTTATGAGTGTTTATCAAAAATATCATCATGTAAGTATTTTGTGAGAGCAACAATAGTCATCGCTACAATATCATCGAAATACCTATCGAGGTATTCGGTCAAAAATATTGTGATATGTGATTTTTGTCCATATCGCTGTATTTTCTAGAGAATGTAGCCTTCTCTCTGCAGCTGCTCTAAGAAATACTAACTAATACTAACTAACATACTAACTATTTCTAACTAACATACTAACTAACCAATCAGGGCAGCTCGGCGTCTGTTCATTTCAGTGTAGTTGCAATCAGGGGTTGTATAGGGATTTGTGAGAGTCGTGCAGAGGTAAGGTGATGCGTTTTGTGTCGTTGCTATGGATTTTAACCTCATTCTAATTCTGTCTTTCAGACCTGGTCATGATCTGGGGCAACTGGTGCTTGAGATTGAAAGAGCGAAAGAAGTGTTTGTTTTGGCCTTAACAGAAAAGGGTTTTGCATAAACCTGTTTCTCGGCAAACTGAAAAGAGAGTAGGCGCGTGCGTGTGTGTGTGTGTTTTTCCATCTGTGCTCCCTGAGCAGGGTACACACAAGCAATCATCAGACATTAAAAATATAATTTACATGCAACACTATTACATAGTCTCTATCACACTAACAATTATACAGACAACTCTACAAGCCCACATCAACATATGAATACCAGCACACTGATCCAGCACAACTATAAAATTACAATTAAAAATCAGAATCATGGTCAAATTGTTGACATGGCTGGTTGCTCAGTAACCTTTTTTTTTTTCACCATGGGAAAAAGAATGAAAGTCTGTGCAAGTTTTAAGCTCAGCTGAAAGCAATGTTAATGGCTGTAAATGAAAAAGCAGATCGTCCAAAGGCAGTCCGCTGCGAGGGATTTTTAAACCTGAGTTTAGAGCAGATCGAGAGGTTCTGCTCATTTGCTCAGAGCAGAGCTGAAAAATTATCTTAAATACCAATCGAACTTCTGAAAACAGAATGGGATTTTCAAAAGTTAAGAGGCTGTATTTGGACAATATGTTACTATGATAGCGATTTAATGATTTCCTATCAAAAAATGTTAAGGCTTGTTTAAAAAAAATCCCAGTTGGTTTCAGAACAATCTTACTGGCCTGAGACAAGCAGGATATACCCTGGCGGCTTGTCCAAGGTGTCTCCCTGCCTGCCGCCCAATGACTGCTGGGATAGGCTCCAGTATCCTCGTGACCCTGAGAGCAGGATAAGCAGTTTCGATAATGGATGGATGGATGGAAGATGTGAAAAAATCATAGCGTATAGAAATGTTTTTGATGCTTCTGTTAGTGAGTTCCTAACACGTCTAAATTAACGTTATATTTCAGTGTTTCACTCATCTTGTTAATATGTCATAAAAAGACATTAACAACATTCACAGACACGTCTTAAAAAGACATATTTGTATGTCAAAATCAGAAACGGTAGATAGGGCCTTGAATATATGCCCCTCACAAGCTGCTATTGGGTTGGTGGTGAAGCAAACCGCAACCCACTCTGTGCCTGCTGGTCAGCTACTGAATCATCCATGAAAGCTCAGGAGATCAGTGACCCCGCCTCAATCCTCAAGTTTGTCAACGAATGTGAGGAGGTGGACAGTAAATGACTCAACAGTGTTATGGAAGCTACTTGATGGACCAAATTCTCAATGAGGGCTATAGGTTATGCAGGAGATATTTGTTCCATTGGCTGACTTAATGTTATTGTTTTGTTTTGTTTTTTTGCATTTATCAAAATTTTTATTTAAGGAAGTGTATGTAACAAAAAAAAAATCACGAATGTCTCCCATTTTTACACACTCTTGAATCCCTGTAATCAGATCAGTGGGCCTGTTTCTGACATCGCTGGAGGAAAATCACTCAGTATATTTACCTTTTTGAGCAAATTAATATACATGCTTGTCAGTGAATAATGCTTACAGCTGTCAGGGGTGCACTTCAGTATCTCAAACCCTCTATGACTTAATAAAAAAATATAAGGATCCCATAGAATTCACTGTTCAAATGGTATTTATTAGGTACTATTTTTCTGTCTTAGTATAATGCTGAAGTGTTTCATTATGTATTTTATAGATTGTGTACACTGATCAGTCAAAACATTAAAACCACCTGCCTAATATTGCATAGGTCCCGCTTGTGCCGCCAAAACAGCTCTGACCCATCGAGGCATGGACTCAACAAGACCCTTAAAATGGTCCTCTGTTATCTGGCACCAAGATGTTAGCAGCAGATCCTTCAAGTCCTGTAAGTTGCAAGGTGGGGCCTCCATAGGTTGGATTTATTTATCCAGCAAATCCCACAGATGCTCGATCAGATTGAGATCTGGGGAATTTGGAGGCCAAGGCAACACTCTGTCATGTTCCTTAAACCATTCCTGAACAATTTTTGCAGGGTGCATCATCCTGCTGAAAGAGGCTACTGCCATCAGGGAATATCGTTGCCATGAAGGGGTGTAATTGGTCTGCAACGATGTTTAGGTAGGTGGTACATGTCAAGGTAACATCCACATGAATGCCAGGACCCAAGGTTTCTCAGCAGAACATTGTCCAGAGCATCACACTGCCTCCACCGGCTTGCCTTCTTCCCATAGTGCATCCTGGTGCCATCACTTCCCCAGGTAAACAATGCACACTCACCAGGCCGTCCACATGATGTAAAAGAAAACGGGACATATCAGGCCAGGCGACCTTCTTCCACTTCTTGATGGTCCAGTTCTGATGCTCACGTGCCCATTGTAGGCACTTTCGATGATGGACAGGACTCATCATGGGCACTCGTGACTCGTCTGTGGCTACACAGCCCAATACGCAGCAAGCTGTGATGCACTGTGTGTTCTGACACCTGGCTATCATAGCCAGCATTAACTCTTTCAGCAATTTCAGCTACAGTAGCTCTTCTGTGGGATCAGACCAGACGGGCTAGCCTTCCCTCTCCTAGCACATCAGTGAGCCTTGGGTGCCCATGACCCTGTTGCCGACTCACTGGTTGTCCTTCCTTGGACCCCTTGTGGTAGGTACTGAGCACTGCATACCAGGAACACCCCACAAGACCTGCTGTTTTGGAGATGCTCTGACCCAGTCGCTGAGGCACCACAATTTGGCCCTTGTCAAAGTCACTCAGATCCTTAACGCTTCCCCATTTTTCCTGTCTCCAACACATCAACTTCAGGACCTGACCTGTTCACTTGCAGCCTAATCTATCCCACCACTTGAGAGGTGCAATTGTAATGAGATAATCAATGTTATTCACGTACCTGCCAGTGGTTTTAATGTTTTGGCTGATCAGTGTATATTACTGTGTTATATAATTTTGTGTTGATTGAGCTTGAAAAATCATTTTTCAATCACACCCATGATATTGACTGGCAGACATTAGCTTCTCTGACTGAAATGATGCATAGATTATCAGTGAAAGCGATCCAGGGCTGATGTCAGTTTAAATGTAGCAAACCTGTAGCAATGTACCTTTTTAACTGGAGTTAATCTGAAACTCTCTGAAAACGGATTAAGATGGGGATATTTAGGGGTGGGTGCCCCAGTGGCTCACTTGGTAGAGCACATACCACATAAGGCTGAATCCTTACTGCAGCAGCCTGGGTTTGAATCCAGCCTGGGCGCTTTGCTGCATGCCATCCCCTCTGTCTTTCTTGTCTCTCTTGACTATCGTTATCAAATAAAGGCGGAAAATGCCAAAAAAAAAAAAATTGGGATTTTTAGAAATTCAATGAGGCAATTCCAAAAATGCAAATTAAATAGTAACCACTCAAAAAATGTCATTCTGATATGAAACACCTAATTCAAGCTATTTTTGAACTTTGGTTGCATTGCCTCTTTAATTAATCTGTGTAACTTAGACACAGCCTCAAACACATTCACAGAATAAGATTTTGATTTCCTCTAGTTAATTATTGCTGGTTTTCTCATATGTCAGGCATTGTCCCTAGGGGTGTGTATGTGGGGGGGGGGTGTGATGGCCTGGGGGCTTGTCCAGGGTGTCTCCCTGCCTGCTGCCCAGTGACTGCTGGTATAGGCTCCAGCATCCCTGAGAGCAGGATAAGCGGTTCAGATAATGGTTGGATGGAAGCATACTTGAGATAGCAAATCTTTTATAAGACTTTATTAGAAGAACACCTCCACAATTCCAGTGAAACTGGACATTGCTATTCATGATAAAATGGAATTTACAACTCCGGGAATCTAATTTGAGTCAAATTGCATGGTTCTTACTAATTTCCAACCCTCTAAGGCATAAAACATAGCTGTGTTATTTAAAAAAAAAATGCATTTCCAAATACGGCAAAATTGTGGCCACTCCAAGGCCCATCTTGATTTACAAGTGGTAGGCGTAGTTGTTAATCTCCGCTTTTGGAGTCATCTACTGAAGTAAGCAATGTTTCCATAGAGATTCTGTGTCTCTCGTGGGTGGAAGCCAGCCTTATATGTAAGTGATCATTCCACCCCTTTGTGGGATAGAATATGGTTTCAAAAAGTCCAACTGATGCTCATTATGGTTATCCTAGATTATCTCTGCATTGAGTGGTGAAAGAGGGTGTGGTTAAATAAACACTGCTCTATAGTTTTAATTAATGTCTATAGTAAGTGATGCTGTGGTACCATTCAAAATGACATGGCCGGTATTTGATAGTAAATGCAATAATTGATCCAGTCAAGTGAAAGGGACCAGTGCTCAATTTTAAGATCTTTTTGCTTTACTGTAACATTTATGATCAAGGCCAGCATGTGAAAACTAGTTTTGAACACTTAATTGAACTCTACTAACACATACAGCCTCTTAGCATAAGTGGATTCAATAATCAGGTACTTTTTTAGATGCTTATACTAAAGGACTAGGGCTGCCTTTTAATTTAAAAAAAAAATTCCCTAATGCATCCTAGTAAGGCTGAGTCTGACATGGCTGAAAGGGGCTGTTTCATATGGCCAGGAATTAAGGCAATTTGTGCCGCTCTTTATTAAGGGACGTCAGATTGGTGTACAGTTCTGAAGAGTATGAAACTGGAAAAAGGGTGACTGTGGGAGGAAGATCACCTGGAGATCGAGGTGCATTTTATTTTTTGGAACCAAGCGGGCTTTGAGAATATAAAGTTCCCTCGGCTTTTCGGAGCTTACTGACGTATAAAGCGCAGCCAGCCTGCATTTCGGTGAGTGAGATTGAGGCTGCCCTGATTTCTAGCACTGGCAGACATTTGTTTGCCTTAACCAATACGGTGATATACTTGGCAATAATGATCACATATTGTATACCAATTCCTGAGCTCCCCTTAAGAGTAACATTTCGTTTTTTTATTTTTTATTTTATTACTTTATTGATCCCCGTGGGGACATTCTTCCTCTGCATTTAACCCATCATAGATGTGTAGCTAGGAGCAGTGGGCAGCCGCCATGCAGTGCCCGCGGTTTTTATCCTAAATATTTTCACTTCATGTATGTAGATCAGACTTTGGATCTTGAGTAATCAATCATCAAAACTGGCTCACTTCGATTGTATTTTTTTGGGGTGCTCTTTATCAGTAATTGAAAATGGGAGAACAAGGATAGCCAAGTGAGAGGTTGTTACTGTGGACATCCAGAGCTCGGAGTGGTGAGTTTTTGTTCATGAACTCAATTTGTTAATGCCACTTAAGACTGTAAATAAAGGGTACCATGCAAGCTAATTAACATAGCTCATACTATAAGAAATCAGATGGAAAATGCTTGCAGACAAGGACTACAGAAAAAAAATTGGGACATGTGCCATAGGTCCCCCTCGACATGTTTCTCTGCTACATTAACCCGCGGTCCTCACTTTGGCTTTCTGTTGAGTGCTGCGATATTTCCAACTGCATACATTAAAAAAATGTCCCTTTGGACATTTTTTTTATGTCTCTCTCTCTTGTCTTGTGATATATCCGAGAAAGAGAGGGCAATCAAATTGCCCTGAATTGCCATTGCGGAATTATGCTTATGTCATCGGCTTCACGGAGACTGCATCAGTTCCTCTCTGGTTCTGACACCGGCAGGCTGTTCCCCTACGTCACTTGGCTGCCGTTTCCTGTCCACCCAGCTGCTATGCCACATCAGCACGCAGTAAACAATTAAGAGGAACAAATAGTGAGAAACCTGAACCCTGAGTCACTGGCAAGCAAAAAACGTCAGAGCTAACAGCCATGAAATGCTTAGAGCAGGTCCACTCTCTGGGGTAATAAAACACAGCGGTGGATACCTCTGTGGTGATCTGTGCTCATCGCTCAGCTCTGTCTCCTCAAAACACCATGTATGACAAGCATGCTGCCCGAACATTGGTAGGCACGAAAATGATTTTTATGATTTATTGTTTGTTTTGTTTTTTAAACCTTTAAACCAGTTTTTGCAAATGGCTCTTTATTTGACTTTCATTGTGAGGCGCGGAGTCTTACATTATCACTGTTCAAATGGGACCGGGAAATCAGCACATTGTAGTGCTTAGTCATCTGTGCAAAGTTAACCTTTGAAAGAAGGGGGAAAAAAAGTTAACCAGAGCTTCCTCTGTCAGTCCACTCCCAAATGAAGTCATCATATTTAGGATTTATACTTTTTTTGTTGTTGGCCCAAACAATAATTATTTGAAAACTTGACTCAAGTCCAAGAAAATCTCTGGTATTTGTTCTTTTTCTTTAGTCCATCTCACCAATTAAAGTGCACACTGTGTAGATGGTACAAAAGAAAAGAGAAATCATGCTTCATCTCACATCGTATTATGGAGTAGACCCAGACCTGTGCCACCCAATTTGTTCCCACAGTAAAATCTGTCTTAAAATCACAATAAAATTTAGTCTGCAGTGTACAGTTAAAGCAGCTTTAATTACTTCTGCTGTGAGGGAATTGTTGCTACAGTCCCAGGTTGAGATCTTAAGAGCTCTAACTGTATAGATTAAGGTGACTATAACTGTCAGTTGACTCCAGTAGCTTGTATTATCAGTAGTGGTATCACTGGTGGCTTTGAGGATGTTTTCTTAGCTCGTAACGTTGCAATTAGATGCAAAAGTCCCCCCCCCATGTTTCTACTGCTAAATTAACGCTTAGCCCCCTCACTTTGGCAAGGGCATCTCACTTTAAACAGGAACATTTGGCAAGCAAATCTCCATACATTATCTCAAACATGCAACCAAGAGTGTGTGTGTGTGTGTGTGTGTGTGTGTATATGTGTGTGTGTATATATATATATATATATATATATACACACACACACAAAAAAATTTGTGTTTATTTATTTATTTATTATTTTTTGTGGATTTCTCCCGCTTTTGTCTCCCCCATTTGTATCCAGCCAATTACCCCACTCTTCTGAGCTGTCCCGGTCATTGCTTCCCCCCCTCTGCCGGGATCCGGGGAGGGCTGCAGACTACCATATGCCTCCTTCGATACATGTGGAGTCGCCAGCTGCTTCTTTTCACCTGACAGTGAGGCGTTTCGCCAGGGGGACGTAGTGCATGGGAGGATCATGCTATTACCCCCAGTTCCCCGGTCCCCCCCGAACAGGCGCCCCGACCAACCAGAGGAAGCACTAGTGCAGTGACCAGGATACACACCCACATCCGGCTTCCTACCCGCAGACACGGCCAATTGTGTCTGTGGGTACGCCCGACCAAGCTGGAGGTAACAGGGATTTGAACCGGCGATCCCCGTGTTGGTAAATACAGAGGGTGGCACTAACTCCTAACCCGGTGTATGTAACAAAGATAGGCTACTTGATGAAGAGTACACCCATGGGCTGTTTACCTATCCCCTTGATCCTGCACATAAAAACCAAACCAAAAAGCTATACCGCGTATAGATCATAACAGTGCTAGACAACAAACAAACAACTAACAATGGCCAACCAAACAAAAGACAAGACAACATCTCCTGAACAAATGAAGGAGGGCATTTAAATAGGCGGACGATGGCTGATTGGATCTGGAATAGGTGCGCAAACGATGATGGACTGGAAACACCTGGCCAATCATGGACGAGCACCTGCTGGATGAGAGGGAGGAGGAGGAGACACAGACTGGAAGACAAACACAGAACACACACAGGGCGATGGGCGTAACCGCAACGGAATATACCACTACCCGGATGCCCGCAACCAAGGGTATATAACGAGCCAAGATTACTGTATAGTTCATTGTCAGAGTTCCCAAAGTGTGAGCTGGTTCTCTAGTTGCCTCTAAAAGTCATGGGCTCTGAAGGCAGAGATGTTTATCATCTATCCATTATCCAAGCCGCTTATCCTGCTCTCAGGGTCGCGTGGATGCTGGAGCCTAGCCCAGCAGTCATTGGGCGGCAGGCGGGGAGACACCCTGGACTGGCCGCCAGTCCATCACAGGGCTGACACACACACACATGCGTTCGCCCCTAGGGACAATTTAGTATGGCCGATTCACCTGACCTACATGTCTTTAGACTGTGGGAGGAAACCGGAGCACCCGGAGGAAACGCACGCAGACACAGGGAAAATTTGGAAACTCCACACAGAGGACAACTCGGGACGGACCCTAAGGTTGGACTACCCCTGGGGTTTGAACCCAGAACCTTCTTGCTGTGAGGCAACTGCACTAACCACTGCGCCACCGTGCCACCCTGTGTTTATCAGTAAGGCAAAAACAAGAAAAAAATTTGAATTTATGGTTGACTTATAATTTAGCATAATTAAAGCAGCAAATTTTTTAATGAACTGGCCGGTCAGGCATCTGACCTTTGTGACATCAGCCAATGCGAATGATGATGATTTTTTTTTTAATTGCTTGAACAGTAATAAGTGTTTTTTCACTCTATATTTCAAACATTACCTTCAAGAATCCTCAGCAGTTTTGAAATATTTTGTTTCTGTGCCCTTTTTTTGGTCCAAAGTTTTAGAAATGATCCCCCCCCCCTCTTTTTTTTTTAATTCATCCAATACCCCTTAGTAACTGCTCGAGAGAAGGCTTGTTAACTGACCACCTGGCAACCCCAGTGATCGGCACAGCAGCTTCAAGGAGTGATCTCTTTTGGAAATGAATGACTGAGGAAAACGTTACGGCAAACAGTGCATACTCAGTTTTCTGATCGTGTTACCTAACGCCGAGCATCTCATTATCTTGACTGTAGAATTGGCTGGTTTGAGGTCTCGAGGTGTGAAAACGTTGCGAACTCGAGACCGTCATTGTCGCCAGCTCTAAAGCAGAGCAGCTGAACTCCTATCACCTCATCTCCTCTCACATCGATCGGAGTATTAATGGAGGGTGTACGGCATGCTGCTCCCTCTCTCTGTGTGAGAAAAAGAGTATGTGGGGGGGGGGGGATGGGGGAAGGGAGGGAGAGGGACTGTTGTGTAGTCATATATGTTAGCCAGTGAAGCTGCGTGGGTCGCACAGCTCCCTCACGCCTTTGTTTGTCGTGTGTGTTGTGGGGGAATTGGCAGAAGAAAGGAATCTTCACCACTGATGAGCTATGGAAACTTCTTACCTTTTACTGCAGCTGTGCAGTTATCAACCCCTGATGGAATCTTAGTCAGATTAGCCAGATTCATATACACAGCAGGTGCTATAGAGCAGACATATACTCAGTGACAGGCGCAGAGGAAACTGAATGACAAAACTAAGGCATATCCCCAAGTCCATTCATTTTGTTTTGGCTCATATTTCCCCGGGTTCATCCTCCCCTCTCTTCGCGGAACGCAGCTGCCACCGCTGCGGAGGTTTCGCTCCCTTCTACAACAGTGCAGCGCGGACATCGTTGTGGCTTATTTGTTGAAGGGGTTGCCGTGGAGACTGGCGGTGAGGAGACTGCACCAGAGCCAGAGGCAGTGTCGAGGGAGCCGTCTGATGCGGAGAGCACTGCCGCGAAGCAGACGAGGCTGAGCTCGGCAACTATGGGCTTACGCTACACATCTTCTGAGAGCAACCTGCGGCCAGTGTGAGAAAACTGAGCCCCCGCCTGCCCCCGCCGCTGCACTACTCGCCTCTGCCAGTCTCCTTCTGGGTCTCGGGCAGGAGTCTGTGGAAGTGAGGAGTCGAAAGGTTCAGCGTGGCCTGATGTATTGCCATCGCAGGTCATGTGGTTTTTCATAAGGGCTGGGTGAAGTGGTAGAGGGTCTGTTAGACCCAGGAGCATCTTATCCTCTCTCTGCGACTGCGTAAATTTCGACGCCTGAATGAGAAAAAGCAATGCGGGCAACAGTAAGTAGTGGATGGATCTTTTGAAAGTCAATTTTTCCTCCTTTGTGCATATTAAGAGATGAAGAATGGCACTGTATTGATTTTCAGCTTTAACTTCCAGGGTGAATTAACTAGAAAGGGGGAGGGGAGGACAAGCGAGGTGTTTGTTTCACACAGAAGGGGGTGGACAACAAACAGACTCATACACAAGAGGGAGAGTGCCTTGACTTTGATTCAATTACACCTCCGATGCCCCTCCCCCCTCCCCCACCAAGCAAGCTCTCACACTCACCCTTTGCCACGCTTGCTGCCGCTTGTGTGGGTGCGTATGTGAACACACGAGCTCATTTGTGTGGCAGTGAAAGGGCTCCCTCCTTTCCCAGCTGAGCTCATGAGTAGGAGCAATGTCAGAGACGGAGGTGCTGATGATAGCTGTGCTAGGAGAGGGCCACGGCCAAAGCCCCTTGCCATGGGAGTGTAGGCTGCATGACAGCGACTTCTACAAAAGCCAGGTAACAAGCGCCCACACACAGCACGGAGCGGTATAAACCTAATTATGTGTGCCGCTTTATAGTAGATAAGATCAAGTAAAAGGGATGATTAATTGTTAGGGAAGGGAGCTTCTTCGGTTTATTTTAATTACCTCTGGCGAAGGGGATGAGTTTATTTTGTGCATTTCATCTTATTTATGTTTTGAAATGAAATGATGCTTTTCTATTACTGAGTGAATTTGATTTTTTTTTCGACAAAACGCATCTCCTCTTTTGAGCTTTTATTTATTTCCTGTGATAAGCTGACGTTTGTTTATTGCATGACGAGACTAGTGTGATAACCGCTGATGTAGTGGTGTGCTCTACCTGTCTGAAATGGTCTTATTAAACTCCACCTGCTGCAAAGCAGATTTTAGGCTAAGCTGTGTTGTGAAATATGGATATTACAAAGGATAAGTAGTTGGGCTCATCATTAATGCTTTAAAAGATAAGGGTTAAGCAAGTATTATGGGTTACATCGTTGATCTATCTTTTATGGCTTTAGTTCTCTGTGAAAATCATTATAGTATGTCAGTTTTATGCCAAAATGAGGGGAAGAAATGTAGAAAGTACAGGGCTGGGCACTTAACCTCAAAGTCCTTTTGGTATGCTTTACGAACAGATGGGAAAAATGCCACCACTGGATTTCAGTTTTCTTTTTTGTGTTCTTGACACAATGCATTTCAAAAATCTGAAACAAAAATCCACATTGTTAAGACCAAAGTCAAATGAAGCAAAATCCTGGGATGGAAATCAACTGCAGGTTGAAAATGACCCCTCATCTCATTCAAACAGATGTTGCTTACATTCTTGCTTACTGCTGCAGCCCGAGCTCACGTGATCGCTTCATCCTTTTGAGACAGAATGGAGGACTTAGGCCCTCCCCTTGTAAAATGTATAGATTGTTTGAAAATTCCATGTTAATCAGACTTCGATGGCACCGTCGTTCCCGAATTAGTAGCCTAATTGAGCTTTGGTTAGAAAATTAAAAATGCTACTTGTTAGCAATTAGCTGCCAAGCTGCTGTACAGGCAGCAGTTGAGGTTTTGTCGGATAATTGCTTCATGTCATTGTTACAGCTTGCAGAATTACAGTCTTTGTTAGTGTGTTAATGATGACAACCTCACCTGTAATGAAAGTAACAGGTGACATTGCCAATGATGTAGCAATGAACTTGTAATTTTTTAAAATCGGAGCCCACGATTGGCCAGAAAACATTCAGTTGCCATGGTTTTTTTTGTCCGAGCCCACTGTTGCACATCTAATTAACTGGTCCAATGTAGTTTAACAAAATTCACATTCATAAAGCTTAAATAGTAAACATTACTGTGTCACTAACTCGCTCGGCATTGCCCAATTGCTGAAAACGTGTAACTCTGTCAGTGTTCTTAAGGAAAGTTGGGAAACATCCTTTAAGCAAAAAAAAAAGAAGAAAAAAAAAGACACCAAACATCTGCAGGTATGAATGATCTCAAGTTTGTTCTTAATTACCACACACTAATTTGGAAGAAGGTGCCACATATTGTAAAATTATGCAGTCTTGCACTTTTCTGTCAGATAAAACTTGAAGCATAGCTTCATTTTGCAGTGGTGTTGAGCGTTGATACTTCTGACTCGATATCATAATATTTCACTTGCATCTTTTGTTCCTGTTCTGTACAGTGAATTCACATTTTGCTGTATGCATGATGTAGATTTTGTGTATTTGGCCAATCAGGTTGCACACATTCAAGGCCCGATTTTTTTTTTAAATTTATTTATCCAGGTCCACTGTTGATCTGTCCCTTTGTGTCTCACAGGTAATCCTGGTGCAGGTAAACCCAGGTGAGGCCTTCACTATTCGACGAGAGGATGGTCAGTTTCAGTGTATCACAGGTAAGATTGCTGTATCCCACCTTTCCTTTTCCTTGGCATACTGGGAATATTAATGTGCACACAAATAACCAGATGCCGTAAGCATAACCCAATTAACACCTTAATTTCTGCTCAGTCTTTTCATTTTGTTTCATGGTGTAAACATCCTTGTGTGGTTTTTGTGCATTTGTCAGGAAGGTTAATCTAGTTACAGCCGAGCAGCTGCAGATATACCTACTAGAAGCTATGTTGTTGCTATTTCAGCTACTGTAACCTCCGTCGACTTTCCTGAGCACTGTGTGACAAGCCTTGCTTCCCGATGAGACCACGTTAGATCCGAGACATTTAAAAGATGTGGGGAATATGTAGAAGTGGCATTGGGCAAATGGCTTTGCAGGTTGAATTGTTTTGCAGAATGAGGTTAGACTTTGGCCTGTTTGGGTGATTTAACCTGACTAGATGCACACATGGTGTACACATGACACACTTGAAAAAAGCAGCCAACAGGGTTCCCACGCCTCCTGGAAATCCTGGAAATTTTTGGACTAGTTTTCCAGTCATGGAAAATGCCTGGAAATTTCAAAAACTTATAAAATGTCCTGGAGATAGTCATGAGATCCTGGACAATTATAAAATTATACAGTTTTAGTGCTTTAATGTTATAAAGCTCATCTGAGATTACATTTTCAGATGTTTTCCTGAGCTCACAGCTGCAGCGCCACCTGTTTTTGGAAGGCAAAACTGGATTAAACATGCAAAACAAGGCTTTGATTAAGACGGTGTTTATGCGATAACACATTTTGTGCATTGTTAGCCTGTTGTTAGCATGTTCATGTTTTTACATGTACAACATCACTCTTAAGTGACCTGTGAGCAACTGCAAATATATATGCAAGTCATTGCATATGTCCTTGAAAATGGTGGGAACCCTGAGCCAATTATAAAGCGCAAGTGTCGATGTATGCTACTTGGGTTGTCAAAAATATAAAATTTTCGATCTGTATCGTTTCTCAAAAAAACATTTTTGATATCAGTCCAAGTGTGCTACATGTTCGGTATCAGCTAAGCTGAAGTCACACTGGAAGCGGCGAAGCCACTTGTCATGGCTGCCTCCATTCACTTTGAATGATGTCAAAATGCTTGGCTAATTTGTGGTGCGAGGCAAGCTGTCGGTGTGGCGACAAAGTTGAAATCAAAAGTTGAAACTTTGAGCCCGCCATGTAAGAAATGTTCATAGTAGTAACCGGTTGGATTTGAGAGAAACATCTGCTGTGAAAATTCCCCTTTTTAAACATTAGTTTCCCTCTTTTCCAACACCATGGAGGAGAAGCTGGTGAACTGTGTCGGGTTTTCCTCAAATGTATGACTCAGTTCTGCTGATGCACAGAGACGCAGACAACAGAAACGCCATTTGGTGAAAAGTGCCAGAAATTGTTGGCTTTTCTGGTAATGTGAGAATAATGTATAGTGCTACCTTATACATATTTCATGAATATCTGTCTTTTCTTGGTTAGTTGTTGATCTTACGTAAGCTGTTTCCATTTATCTGATTTATTTTGACAGGGCATAAAAACATGAAACGGATCTATTTTTTTCCCCATCTATTAAAATGACTCGGAGACACAAACACTGGCAAAGCCAGAGAGAGGTAGAGAAAGAGACGCATTTCTCTCTCTCCCAAGTACACTACTACAATTTTGCCCCGAATAACCTTCTCAGTTGGATAGAAACATTGTTTTGTCATACAGAAAAGAAATGACTTTATAGTGAAATAAAAATACCTCCTCTGTTTTGGCAAATAGCAATGGTTCAGTAAAAGATTTGATATTTGTGGGGGGTTTTGGGGGGGGGGGGTTACCGTGGTATCAAATCATATCGATCATTGAAAATTTTACTATTATCCTATCAGAGTTCATTATTTGGTATGGTGACAACCCTGTGTATGACATACCGTCTGTAGAGTGACTGCGATCAGTCAGAGTTCGCAGGAGCTGATGTGGACAACATGGACATTTTGTGATAAAACTTAAAACACCCACACAGCACTGGCGAATGAGCCTGTGTTTCTTAGTATTTCGTAGCTAATTTTCTATTTCTGTTTGGATCAAATGTGCTTGCTGACCAGTAAGGCTATTCTAGACCGTTGCTGTTTTAATAGTCACTCTGATGGATATTGTGTTGGTTAGGTATTATTCGGGGGGGGGTTGTTTTTTTGTTATTGCATGGCAATGGCATTGGGAGTGACGAAGAAGGGCAGGATTAGGAACGAGTATATTAGCGGGACCACTCAATTTGGGTGGTTTGGAAACAAAGCAAGAGAGGCAAGGCTGAGATGGCTTGGACATGTGTGGAGGAGAGATGCTGAGTATATTGGGAGAAGGATGCTGAACATGGAGCTGCAAGAAAAGAGGAAAAGAGGAAGGCCAAAGAGGAGGTTTATGGATGTGGTGAGGGAGGACATGCAGGTGGCTGGTGTGACTGAGGAATATGAAGAAGACAGGAAGATATGGAAACGGATGATCTGCTGTGGCGACCCCTAACGGGAGCACCCAAAAGTAGTAGTAGTAGTAGTAGTAGTAATGGCAGTAAAGTCTCTGGTTGTTTTGAATGACAGTAGTCTTCCAAATGTATATGGTCATAGAGGGGTAAAAACCGATGACTGGCTGCTCTATATGATCAAATGTAGATCAAAAATATTGTCGGGTGCTCTTGGAAAACCGGGAAAACGAGGGAAAAAACTACTTCTGTAGGTCTTCCATGGTAGGTCTTGGTCATTAATACCTACAGTAGTCAAAACATGTTGGCTTTTTTAATGATTCAGCCACTACAATAAAGGCTTTTTAATATTCTCCTTCCTCACTGCTGCCCCCCCCCCCCTTATACTTGGAGTGCCTAGATTGTCATCTTGTTTGATGTATATGGTCATGTTGTGGTTGTGCAGTTCAGACACTTGCCTGTAGCTGAAATTTTTTTTGGGACACGAACTGTTAAAAAATAAACCCGGCACCTATGCTTGCCAACATTTCAGAAGGGTGTAGTTGCTAATAGGATTGGTCGTATTAATTTTTCTTTCAGTCATTGGGCACGTCAAGTTCAATCTCAGGACAGGGCCATAATGCACATCCAGAAACAGGGACAGGGTTTTTTCTATTCCTGTGGCCCCCATATGTTCCCCATTACTAATACCCTCATACAAGTTAGCTTACTTTGCACATCAAATGAGCTGTCCCCTCCTTGCAACAAAAAAGGTTAATTTTCCTTTTGAAAATAACCAGAAAGTAGACTAAATTAATTTGCTCGGCAGTATCATCCCCACCAAGTCTTGCCTGTTAACATTATATCAGGTGTAAATTTTTAGGGTGAAGTAAATCTCAAAAAAAAAAAGTCAGAAACCTGCTCTGTCAGAGTACCCAGGCTCCAGAGTGCGACCATTTTGTCACATTTTGCGACTGTTTTTTGAAATGGTGTGACTAAAATTTATAACTGATGCGCACCAATGTGACTTTCAAATACCCCCATCTTTTGTTTTATCATTATCATATCACACTCATGTATCAGTCACTCATTATTGCCGAGAAAGAATGTGTGTGAGAAAGGGGGGCAATGGAGAGCAGTGCAAACTTAGGCTCAACTGAGCATGTATAATATACCACTCTGCCACACATTTACACATCATGCATGATTTACATAATGTGTAATGTGTTTCTTTCATCATCTTTATGCAACTATAGTGTAGAGCAACATACAAGGTTCACCTGCACGTGAAGAGGGATTCGCTTCTTTTAACTGCGGTGTCAGAGGCAAAATTCCTTTCGGTTTCATAATTATTTGAATTTATTATGAATAGCTTGATCCTCCCACGCGCTACATCCCCCTGGTGAAACTCCTCACTGTCAGGTGAAAAGAAGTGGCTGGAGACTCCACATGTATCGGAGGATGCATGTGGTAGTCTGCAGCCCTCCCTGGATTGGCAGAGGGGTTGGAGCAGCGACCGGGATGGCTCGGAAGAGTGGGGTAATTGGCCGGATACAGTTGGGGAGAAAAGGGGGGGATAAATTCAAAGATGCATGCAACACTCTAATTGCAAAACATTTGCAATGCAATCCCAAAGCGATGATGCCGTGTTAATGGACTCTCTCATTAGCAGTGAATGAAGTGCTGGTGCTATGCAGTCAGCAAATTAAGTGTATTTTAAGTGCAGTTTTAAACATGAAGCAGAATATGTGCAAGGACAGAGAAACCATTAGTGTGATCACGCTTTAAAAACAAGGCTAGTAACAAAATAGAAAAAATACGCACGTTGCTGTTAGTGGTGCGACTGAATTTGGGCTGATGCTCCTGAAAATTTCAATGACAAACACCTGGCAGAAAAATTGAGTCTTGAGCCCTGAGGCTGCCTTGTAAACAACGGAGGTGGAAGTCCCCCAACAAAGCGGGTAGGTGAACACTCACGAATGGCGTTCTCTCACGATAAAAGTTGCTTACTTAAAAAAGAAAAAAAATGGACTTGATTATTTAAAACTTGATCATTCAGAGTAGTCTGATCATTCAGAGTAGTCTTTGAACTTGTGTGATGCCCAGATATGTTTTTAGAAATTTTACAGGCCTTTCTTTTCCAATGTATCTTTATGGAGAAAAAGTCTTTTTGGGTCCCATGGCGGCACGTGACTTGCAGTACCAAGCTTGGCCAATATAGAAGAAAAGCCACTTTATTTTGTCATTGTACAGTTACAATGAAATGTGTTCTCTGCATTTAACCCATCCTATTATATAGGAGCAGTGGGCAGCTGCAGCACCCGGGGACCAACGCCAGTTCTTCTGTCCATTGGCTTGGTCAGGGGCACAGACAGGAATATTAACCCTAACATATATGTCTTTTTGATGGCGAGAGGAAACTGGAGCACATGGGGGAAGCCCACGCAGGCACGGGGAGAACATGCAAACTGCACACAGAAAGGACCTGGGACGGCCTAGGGTTCGAACCCAGGACCTTCTTGCTGTGAGGCAACAGTGCTAACCACTGGGCCACCGTGCCTCACGTACCAGCCACATGCACTATGGCTGTTTCTGTGGGCCTGCTCGAGACTCAAGTGGCCTTACTGATGAATGGAACTTGAGTGTTTGGACATACCGCCTTCCAGAACCCATCTGTTTGCTCAGATTTGTTTGGTTTTTTTTAGCCTCACACTTCAAATCATTTTATGCACAAATGTTTACACATTTACAAAATATTAACAATTACGAATCTTTTCTACACATTTACAAATTGTTTGCTTAAATCTTTTTTTACACATTCACAAACCTGAATTTGAAAATCTTTTGCACATTCAAATACATTAATGCAGTTTTTTTTTACACACGTTCACAAATGTTGATATACAACCGCAAATTGTATAAATAAATATTATTTGCAAACATTTCATGAGCTCACAGTCTTTTTGGCCTGTTATTGATTCCATATTTTTCATTAATTTTCTCCCCCCTGCAAATGACTATGCTGCAGTTAATGTGTCACCACGACATTTTCATCCCGACTCTTGTCTCTCATACCCAGGCATAACCAGAAATGATCAGTTCTGTTACAGAAGCTGCTTTAATTTGACTTTGCATTCTGCTGTTGCCGCCTAATTTGACAGATGATTGAATGAGCTGTGTACGCTATCATATGCAAAATCAACAATTACAGGGTCTTGAGCGAAGGCTTACCACAGAGAGGCAGTGTTTGAGCGAGATGTGTCATACATGCTCATTTGTCGTGATGGCTATCATTTTGCTTTTCCTGAGCTGTTGGCAATTGCACCAGCTCCGTGGTAATAACAATATGATCGAGCGCCAACAAGTCGTTGGCATTGTGAAGAGAAGAGAGATGGTAGGGGGTAAAGTTGTGGGACCATAATTGCAACCGATTATGATAAATGGTAGTTGCCCAGGAAGGTATTGATCTGAAAATGATTCGCTTTGTTTGTACTGTGACTTCCACCACTAACATCCCTCAGTGTATTGATATTTCCAGCAGTCCCATGTCGCCGAATCCTAATCATTTTTTTCAGTGGTTAGTTTGATTTGATAAACGATGTCAGGGTGATCAAAGTTTGTCAGTAAAAGGATGTTTTGTTACCTTTTAGACCGCCACAGGTAGTAAGCTTGGCATTTATGCCATGTTCAGTACTGTATATAATATCACACTGTAATAAGAAATGCTTTTTATTATCAGGAGCCTTTGATCTTTGTGCATGATAGTTGGAGGGTTGACGTAGTTGTTTTCTACGTATGAGAACAGTACCGTAATAGCCCGTGGGCTTCCATGTTCCAATGACAGTAATTCATAAGGCACTGACACAAGTCATAAAGCCCAGGTCTCTTCCCACTGCTCCTGGTCAACCACATCCTTGCTCCAGACATTACGAAGAGCTGAGTAAACTGGTGAACAAGGAGCGGGTATACGTGGCCGCTCCATCAGAGTAGAAACAAAGGGCTGAGAGGAGCCTCATAGACCATTGTGACTGCTACTAACTGGCCTGTCACAGGGTGCACTCGTCTCTCGGTGACGTGAATAGAGGGATGACTCACCGCTCGTGGTACAAGGAGGGAGGAATAAGCGTGTATGTGTGGTTGATTTGTGTGCCTATTTCGGCATGTGTTTTTGTGTATTCATGTTTTAACCTTTAACCCTAGCAAGCACCTAAGGTGGACCGTGTGATGCAGCTGATAAACTGGTCTGCACCTTTTACCCTTCTTTTTTTTCAGTCCGGATGAGAATTACTTGATCCCAGACCCATTTGTACATTCACTCATTCATTCATATATTTATAGTGGTTGGATTTACATAATTGCTGCGTATTCACATGTGACAGCCAGCTGAATAGGAACACGGGCAGATGTAAAAAGTAGTTAAAAAAGGCATTTGGCACCTGGTTTGGAGACGGGGTGGGAAACTTTGGAGTGGGAAGTTGATTGGAGTCACTGTTCAGCATTCACCTGTCTGACTTCTTCCTGCCATGAGAGGGCCTCTGCCCCCATACCTTTAGCCAGAAGTCCCCGGTACCCTGGATGGGCCCTGCTCCACATAAATCTAACTGTTTGGATTGCTGTGGCTAAGAAATGGCACACCTCATCAGCCCAGAGACTGATGCAGCAACTCCGCATTAGGACCATGGGGCTGATTAGATCCACTCTTTTATCTGACTTAGTTTGCCGGTGGTTCACGTCACTTGGGATGATTCAGTCTCTGGTTAATGGCTGAAAGCAACCTCAGGTCTTAGTGAGCCTGATAGAGATGTGCTCCCCCTCATAAAAACCCAGATAACCACTCTGGCACACTGACAGGCAGCTAAGAGGGATTCATTTTCGTGTGCGTGCAAGCCACACACCTGGCTTGGACTCTCTATTGTAGCTTTTTGCCAATAATGTCTGCCTTTTGCTCTGTCTCTTTTTCCCTGTCTCTCTCTCTGCTCACGCCACTGGTTGGCCAGCCAGTCTGTCCATTTGTCCCCTATCTACCCATGCCGTCACTGTAGAAAAGCACCTTGTCCTTTTCCTCTCGGTGTGGCAGTTGTCAGGGACTTTAGACCGGTCTTGTGCGTGAAAGTGAGCAGCCAGCGTTTGTGCTTTTTGAACATCTGACACTTCATGGTCCACAGGGCACTCGTCTTGCCCTCTCAGTGTAGCCAGTTTAAAGGGACGTTCCGCTGGAATTGATTTTGGTTTTTTCCGTAGGCTAGTTCTCTGCAAAAGTGGACATTTTCTCAATATTAGCCAATTATTTCCCCCAGTGACATATGGTGGGATGAAGTAAAAATAAAAACTCCTGTGTTGTAATCAAATGGAATTGCCCAAGGTTAAAGCAGGAAGTACATTTTATGGACAATCTTCTTCCTCAGCCTTTATTAAACAACTGCTGCCGCCCCCCCAAAAAAAAACAAAAACAAAACAAGTCTAGAGTCTAGAATGGTTCAATGAATTGACTGGAAAATGTTCTTTTGCAGTTGAAAAATGAAAGGCCAGTTCTATACTACATGGTCTAAACATGACCACAGATGGAGCTGCTTAACCACTGTTCGTGCCATCACCACTGCAAGCAGGCCTTCAAAATATGATGAAGATGATGCCTGCACAAAGAGATTGTCAGTCTGTATTTGGTTAGAATGGCCTATCGCTCACAAAGTCATGTGCTATAGCATAGTGTGGACACTTCAAGGTCAAGGAAAACAGTATTACCACCACTATCAAGAGGACGAAACATTGAGTGCTAATTAATGAGTGAATTATCACATTTAAAATTAGATCAATAACTCATAATGTTACAATGCAAGTAAAACAAATGCTAAGTATAATAGTTGGTGCTGCATACAGTTGTCTTTTGTCCTTCCCCTCTCTCTTTTTTCTTTAATACACAGACATACTATCAACATAAAGCCTCTGTATTGAATGCACATTTTGGCTTTCCTTTATGCGAGTTTGGGAACAGCCCCCGCACAGACCTGCGAGGAAGCAGCAAGGACAGTCACGTAACACGGGGGCGGGGTTAGCATCGAAAGACCACTGGTGTTATGGGTCCACAGCGTTGTCCGTTATTTACTCAGTGAGCACACTGATACTCATGGTGCATGATTTTTCCTTTTAAACCGAGAAACCACATGAATGTGGCTCAGACTGAACGTCTCACCACCCACCTAAATCCCCCAGTATCTCACACAAATGTGACTCGTCACATATGGTTCACATAGTTGGACTGAAAGCATCAAACACATTAGCCACAATAGCATGTTATTTTTATCCACCCACCCTAAACACCCCTCCTCCCGCCCCTCCAAAAAAAAAAAAACCCTCCAAGGACATGAAATGAACACACTCATTCACGCTCAGAGGCACATGCACAGTTCATTCACAGCTTTAGCAGTGAGTGGCTCTTAGAATGAATGAGCTTGTGACTCATACTCTTATGGCTGTGTTTATGCCAAGAGGGAGGGGGGAAGGTGGAGGATGGCACTGAATGAAAGAAGACCTGTTTTTTGTTTTTTTGTTTTTTGCCCCCCCCCCCTTTAATCTCCTTGTTTCGGTAGGAGGGTGGGTGAGATGTCAAATGGGCAAGGTCATGTCCATATAACCTCGTGTGTGTGTGTGTCTGTCTGTGTGTGTGTGTGTGTCCCGCTATCATTACCGTCATCACTGGGTTTGTGGAGTTTGTGTAATAGCAAGAGACAACTCCCCTAACCCTTCCCTTGGATCATTCTGGGGATGCAAAAAATGTGAATTGGAAAGGAATCTTCATTCGCTTCAGTATTGATCATTTGCCAGTTCCCCTCACCTCCTACCCTGTCCCCATTAAGCACAAACGTGACTGTCCCCCCCCCCCACTTCCTGAACGTCACTCAGACAAGTGGGGTCACAGTCCCTTAGCGTTGTTCAGAGGTCATGGAATATTTAGTGCCCATTGACTATTTAGTGCTCACGCAGCGGTCACTTAAACCGGAACTACAGCTTCTTGTTTAAATGTTTTTCTTTTTACAGTACAGCTTCCTCCCTCAGGCTATGGCTTGCTGATTCACACAGACTGCCCTCGTTCACTAAGCCCCCATCCTACTCCCACGACTAAAATTCTTAACAGAGTGCCTCCCTTGTTGCTGGTGCTCATTGCCTTCTGACCGGCATGTTGTGGAGAACCAGCCGGGGCCAGTAAAAGCAGACCCATCCATGCCTCTGTAATCAGCTAATGGAAGGTTACACTTATCACAAATTACAAGCCCCCAACCTGAAGCTCTTTTCTGCCCACAAGGAATGGGAAACGGTGCCACTTAAAAAAAAAACTAAAAAAAAAAACGCAGCATCTGTCACACAGTTGTTCACTAAAGAGTGAAGTTAGGTTTTTAATTTCCAATTAGTAATTTACTGTTTTATAGGCAGGGACCTGGTTCCGTTACTTGGCCCCTTCCCCTTGCTAGATGTTATTAACCTCTGTCAGTTGGTCTGCATGCCTCTCCAGCCCACCCAGTATTTGGGGATAGAGACTCTCTATTAATGCTAATTAATACTCCAGCTGGCTCCTTCTCCACTGGCTCCTAGTTTAATTTGCACATACTGGCAGAGGATACCCTTCTTAGGCAAGCTTCTCGGATGAAATCAGTCTCTTCTTCTTTCTGTCCTGTTCTTTGCAGGCTCTGTTTGTCTCTCAACTTATTTTATACCCTTCCTGTAAGCCGACTAACCTCTCCCTATATTGCTCCCTCTCTGTGGACACAGCCAACCACTCCTCGTTTTACTCTCTCAGTGTAATTTAGAGTTAAACTTCACTTCTGCCTGATCCAGATTAATTGGTCCTCATGATTTTGTATTTGTTGTGTGCATAAAAAGGCCCACTTGAGGTAAAATAACTTAGAATAGATAATAGTTTTACTATCAGTAAAAACACAAGTTACTACATACACCAAGAAATTACCTTTTTTTTTGGAATTATTTAAATTGATATTAATCAGTTGAGGCATTTTCCTGCTAGCAGCATCATTTAGGATTCTAGCCCTAACATGCATATATAGTATATATACATATATAAACACGCATGCAGTGCAACCGAGCACGGGGTTGTTTGGTTTGCCTTAGCTGAGTGTCTCACTTGGCTTTCTCACCCAAACAGTTATTCACATCTCCCAGTGGCAACCCCTGGCCCTTCCCTCAACTCTTGGAGCCGAGGAGGCGTTGCAGCGGTTCAGCCAGCCTGCCATGTGTTATTGTGATGTTGACAGGAGATGATGATGATTCCCAAAGCGTTTTTGCCAGGCCGCTGTTTACACTCCAAGGAGTAGCGGCTTGTTTGTGTCTATTCTGGGCCTGCCGTCTTGTGGCGGAGGCCTGATGTTTTTCCTGTGGCTGCTTCCTCTGGAAGGCTGGCACTCCATGGCCACGTCAGCGCAGCCAGTGCTCCAGCCGACTCAGGGGGAGGGGAGCGGGGGGATGCGGCCTTTTCTATCTGATCTCTGTCAGCACTCGTGCGTCAGTCTGATGCAAGAGTGGGTGGTTTCCCCCCCCCGCATTTTCTCCACACACACCCACCCTCCCTCTCTGTCTCGCTCTCCATCTTGCTCTCTGTCTGTGTGTCTGTCTGTCTCTCTCTCGCTCTTGTTTGTATTTCCATCATACTTTCTACCTCAAGCCCCCATGTTCAGGTCTTCCTCTTCCCACATTCTGCAAATCGGTACACACACAAAGCATCCATTCTGAACAGCCAAACAACAGTGAATAGAATGCCAGTGTGATTCATCAGTTATCCCGTTGCGTGACATCTGCTGCACAGACTGGAGCTCCCTTCATCAGTCATCAGACAGGTGCACAGCTGAGTCCTATGTGACACAGGCAAGGCTTAATATACCAGTTTTAAAAGTGAGTGGAGTCACAACAGTATACATTTTTAACTCCCTCTTGAATAACATTGGGATCTGAAATTAATGCAGAGCGGGTAGGTCGGTCGGTCTGTCTGACTTGAACTGCCTCTGTCTCCCTGGCAGCCTTCATTCAGGTTGAGCTCTCCCATGCTCCCTGAACTGAGATTGTTGTCCTTCATACACCTTATGTTCTTCAGTTGAAAAGTGACTCACTAACCAAGAGTGTACTGGCTCAGGCTTTACAAACTTGTGTCGTGTGTCTACCACCTTTCACTTTCAAAAAGAAGCGAATTGTCAGTCTGTCTTGACTGGTGAAGTCTAGATGTTTAGAGCCACAAATTGCCTTTTGTTTAGCCTATCATTCACTTATAATGAATTGTGAGTTGTGTATTTATCTGGCACCAAAAGCAAACAAAATAGAATGTAGATAGAATAACAAGTGAATTTTCAGCAGCAGGGGTTCTCAAATGTAAATTGCTACTCAGAAATCTATATCGACAACAAATTTCACATTCTCAACAAATCAACTAAGTGTTTTTTGGTGGGATTATCAACTTGTAGAAAAAACAAAGGTATCTCTTCTGGTATTGCCTTCATCAAGACACACAATACGTCTTTAGTCAAAACTTGCTCATGTTTTTATGTTCAAGTTATGAACTAGGCGATCAGTAATGAATTTGTAAAAACATTTTTTTGCCGCCCCCCTTTTTTTTTCTCCCCAATTGTACCTGTCCAATTACCCCACTGTTCCGAGCCGTCCTGATCACTGCTCCACCCCCTCTGCTGATCCGGGGAGGGCTGCAGACTACCACATGCCTCCTCTGATACATGTGGAGTCGCCAGCCGCTTCTTTTCACCTGACAGTGAGGAGTTTCACCAGGGGGACGTAGCGTGTGGGAGGATCAAGCTATTCCCACCAGTTCCCCCTCTTCCCCGAACAGGCGCCCCCGACCGAACAGAAGAGACGCTAGTGCAGCGACCAGGACACATACCCACATCCGGCTTCCCAGCCGCAGAGACGGCCAATTGTGTCTGTAGGGATGCCCAACCAAGCTGGAGGTAACACAGGGATTCAAACCAGCGAGCCCAATGTTGGTAGGCAACGGAATAGGTCACTATGCTATCTGGACACCCATGACTTTTTAATTTTGACAGCAGGCTTTTTTTCCTTTCCTATTTCCAAAGAGCCCTTAGACATTTTCTAATTAGGATAATTTCAAGGGACGTAGAAAAATGACGGACGTCGTGGCTTCTGTGTAACACATTTTTGAGGACTGGTGATCCATAGCATACAGTGCCAACAGCAGTCCGCTGACCGATTTGGAAAGACTAATCTGTTTATTAATCAGGAAATTTTATTGTACAGTGACTAATTTGGTAAACTAATTAGCCTGCCAGATGTGTTCTGGGTCAGAGTGTCCCAACTGGTTCATCTTTTCAGGGTCCCCAATACAAGCTGTAAGAACTGCTTTTTTGACTAAAATAAATCTTCTCCAGGATCGTGTCGCATTCTGTATCATCAGATTTTAAGTCTAATGCTATTGACATTTTAATAAGATGTATTATGATTCGATTTCCCAAGTGCTTGGAGTACAAAAGCTTTTTCCAAAATCATCCCTGTATCGTGGTGCAGATTGCTTGCTTGTGTTGCATTTGAACTGTTGGGGACAGCAGTGAATTCTAGGCAAAGGATTTTTTGGTCCTGTTGTGTATGTATTTCAGTGCTTGTTTTCAGTCCCTCACCACCACCAGCACACAACTCCCCCACCCAAGAGGTGGAGCCTGGAATTCTACATTTAGGAGGAAGCGCTAGAGGGTGGGAGAGTGCAGTATTCTCTATTCACAGGCCGACCAGGCCTGCTAGTAAGTAGCACCATCTTGTCTGTTTACATTTACGCCGTTAACATAGAGAAAAACACAGATGGACAAGTGGGAGGTCAGTGTGTAAAAATCACAAGTGGTTTAGGGAAATTAATTTTATTTGAATGAATGTCACCTGATGTGCACGTGTCAGCATTGTGTTTTACCACTAGAAGCTCTGTCATAAATTGACATTTTTATCTAGTTTTTAGCCACAATTTTATGCTACATTTTTCATCCTGGTTGTTTTACATATACAAAATTTAGTCATCAGACATTTGGCTCTTGAGTTATTAGTAGTTTTAAGTTGGTTATCAGCTGGACATAGCTTACTGGACCATCTTGACTGCTGCCAGCTTAACTAGGTTTATTTTTAGTCTGGTGGCTAGGCTGGCCAGTCGCTTTTATTGAGGATTTTAAGCTTTTAGCACTTTTATGGACTTTAATGCTAATGTTCTAGCTTATTGCCTGACAACAACGATAGCCGTGTATGTGGATTGACGTTATACCTTTGCACAGTTGAAGACTGACGTTACCTGACAGTAGGCTGAACTCAGGGAGACAGACAAGTTAATCCTGGACTACTCATCCATGGCCACAGCGCAGTCAAAACACCTCTCCTTCCTTGGCAATCAGAGGGGCGCCAGCCCATCCTGCCCCCCAGAACATAAGCGCATTAACCCAGGACAATGATACCACTACTCCGTGGCTGGGAGGTGAAGCGATCCACTCTACAAGCCTCTCTACCCTGGGGGAGGATGTGTGGCTCAGCCTTAGAGCAAAACTTAAGACTCAAGTTTGCTCGACTCCATCAATCCCAGAGCGTAAGGTCCAGGTTAAGAACAGTAAACCATGCCAGGGTAAACACTGCCTCCTGCTGCTCTCACGTGAGGATTTCAAGCTTGGAAATAAATTTCAAGTTCTGAAAAATTTGACCTCCCCAACTCCCCCGGTACATCCTAATCCAGCTGTGTGTCCTCCCTCTTTATCGGCTGCTCCTCCCGACCTGTCAGCAAATGGATTTGACGTCCTGGACAACAAAGATTTCCCTCCGCTGTCATTGCAGTCCATCGCATCCATGAGCGGAGCACTCACCATCGGCTACTGATCCCGGATCCCAAAAGGAAACCTCATCCGTTCGACATAGGTTGTTGAAGGAGGCAGTGTCTAGACACTCTAGACACTCTGCCAGCTCTGAACTGGCCACCGGTGGCATCCCCCCTCTGCACTGGCTGGAAGCCCCCATCCACCGGTGTATGGTGGTTGGGTGCGCTCTTCTACTGCACCAATTCCACAGCCACCTTCGGTTCTGATGATGGGTGATTCTATCATCAGGGATGTCAGGTCCAACAGCGTTGAAACACACTGCTTTCAGGTGCCAATTGAAGGCTATGTAAATACATAATTTACACTCTGGTAGAACTTCCTAGTTTACTATCTCAGCATACCTCCGTTAAGAAAGTTGTCATTCACGTTGGTACAAATGACATTCCACGGTAGCAGTCAGAGCTTTTAAAATCTGATTTTATGCGTCTTTTTAACCTTCTAATCTAAAGCTTAGTGAGAAGGAAGTTTTTCTCTCAAGCCCATTTTCAGCCATGGTGTTGGCTGTTTTAGCAGACTTTTGCAGTTTTGTATCTGGCTTCAGTTGCAGTGCTGTCATTTACAATTTGGTTTTATCAACAATTTTAATCTGTTCTGGGAACACTCTTCTATTTCTGAACATGATGGACTCCATCCAAATCGAGCAGGTTCATGAATGCTGGCTGCAAATGTGTTTTATTCCATTGTCTCCAACTCTCGTGTCCGTGCTATGAACAACAACATTTGGCACACGCACACAAGTGTGGACAGTTCCATCAACTAATTCACGTCCACAGGGGGCGAGTGCTTTCAGTTTTGGTTCCGCGGTAAACTACACCTACTCAGGTCCTTTGGTGAGTCCAGTCCATCATACTATTGACTCACTCTGCCATACTAATTCATGTAATAATAAACCATAGACAAAGACCTAGTAATCTCCATGTAACATACAGGAATCTGCATAATTTATTACCAGTTTGGAGTCCCCCACAAAGCCATCCCCCTCAGACAATAAAAATGGCTTTATTAAAGAGGGAAAGGATCCCACCCATTGTGAAAGATACAAACCTATAAGCCTCTTATGCAATGACCAAAAAATCCTTAGGGCTATATTGGCTAAGAGAATCTGAACTGGTTTAGAGCCTACCTGCAGGTCATTGTGGCCATTGGAGACTTTGCCTCGGACACAGTGGGTATTATGTGTGGGGTACCCCAAGGTTCGATTCTTGGACCATTACTATTTAATCTCTGTATGCTCCCACTTGCACATGTTGTACAGAAACACAAAATAAATTACGATAATTATGCAAATGATTCAAAACTGTACATACCTTTATCTCCTGATGACCTAGATCCCATACATGCCCTAACTCAGTGTATTGATGATATTAATCTATGGATGTCAATTTTTTACAGTTGAACAAAGAAACACTAATTTTTGGTGCAAAGACTCAAGAGACAAATTATTGCAGCTAATCTCAGTTCACTGTCTTTGGAGTCCAAAAGGGAAGCTATAAATCTGGGATCTAAATTTTAAGATCCATATCAATCATCTCACAAGATCAGCCTTCTACCATCTTAAAAAAATGTTTCAAAACTAAGAGGCTTTCTATGAAAATCAGACTCAGAAATTAATCCATGCATTTATGGTCTAATGGTCTATTCATGGGCCTCCCAAAATCAGTTGTGTAGCAACTACAGTTAATTCAAAATGCAGCTGCGCATGTTCTCACCGGAACTAAAACGTATGACCACATTACTCCTGTTCTTAGATCTCTGCATTGGCTCCCCGTCAAAAGTAGAATTGATTTTAAAATTATGTTACTTGTATACAAAACTGTAAATGGCTTTGCACCTCATTTTATAAAAGACATGCTAATTAGATAAAAACCAGCATGAACTCTCAGGTCCAAAGGCAGTGGTCTTTTAGCCACACCTCATACTAACTCTAAAGCAGGGGGAAGCTGCCTTTTGTATTTACGCCCCAAGTAGATGGAACATCCTGCCTGAGGACCCGAGAGAGGCTCCCCACACTGAACACTTTTAAAAGCTGGTTAAAAACATTACTTTTCACAACAGCCTATGGCTAAGTTCCTGGCGTGTGTGTGTGTGTGTGCGCGCTGTGTATTTTAATATTTGTATATTCTGCTCGATGTCTGTGAATGTTCTCATTCATCCAGGTCATGGTTATCCAAAGGAGTTGAATCAAGTGCAACTGGACTTGGTATATACGTATATATACCAAGTCCAGTTGCACTTGATTCAACTCCTTTGGATATATTCTGCTCCAATTCTTGTATAACTACACTAACACCTGTTGATATGCATATTTATTTTATACATTTGCACTTCAACTATTGTTTTGATTGTATTGTCACTTTATGTAAAGCACATTGGGTTGCTTTTTGTATGAAATGTGCTATATAAATAAAGTTCGACTTGACTATTGTAGAGCTTCTTGCTCCCCTGTATGGCATATAGATATAGGCCCTGGTGTTTATCTGTCTTGAGTTTTAAAGTAGAGGAATGTGCAGGCTTGGCACCAAGTTCCGTCTCCCAAGCTTTCTGCTGAGGTGTCACTTCTCTGAGCTGAGCTAAGCCGTTGCACTGGCTCCTACAACACAGCCACGCAGGAAACTTTGTTGTTTCTCAGCACTTTTTTAAAGTGGTCTCCTTTTGTTTGCCAGGGTTTAAAAAAGTGTTTGGCAGTTTTCCCCCATAGGTATTAAAAAAAAGAAAACAAGAAAAAAAAAAAACCCCAATGAAACTGATGAAAATTGGTTGAGTGTAGAGAAGCTTGCAGGCTGTTTTGTCACAGAGCAAATGTATGAGGTTAGCTCCTGTGGATACTTGACATCTACCATTTGCTTTCCTTAAGTCAAATTGCAGAGAAAACAGCCAGTCGGACCTTATTTCATGTTTTTCATGTCGTGTCTCCTCCTCCTCAGGTCCTGCTCAGGTTCCCATGATGTCCCCAAATGGTTCAGTGCCTCCAATCTATGTGCCTCCTGGATACGTTTCACAGGTACACATTTTATGCTGTTTTCATCCTGCCCGCATTGCTGATCAGTCCGTCTGTTAAACTCAGAGCCGTGTGAATAACTGTCCTCCTGCGGGGTGTTCTTGTTCCTTTCCTGCTCAGATCATAGAGGAGAACGGAGTGCGGCGGGTTCTGGTCTTACCTCAGCAACCAGAGTTCCACCCAGGGGGCCACTCCCCTCTCCATCACCCTCCACCCCCGCCCCATGCCCACCTGCCTGCCTTCATCCCACACCCAGCCATGATACCCCCACCACCTCACATGTACACGGGTATGGCAGGGGGTGTGGGCGACATGAGCTCACAGTACATCTCCCAGTACCATCCAGCCCATATCTACTCTGAGCAGGGTGAGTGTGTAACAGTGGTCTCTCACCTGTCTCTGAGCTATATGGGTATTTAAGTGGTTTACTCATTGGTGTATAGAGCTTTGATTTCACACTGTAGATACAAAACCAAGTTGTTGTTTTTTTCCCTCTGATACCAACTGTGTAGTCTTTTAAGAAGCACCTTATCTTAGGCATTTACCTGAAAGCTGCACTCTGTTTATTTGTGTCCTCATACTGCAACCGTTTGGATTTGAAGATGGCAGGATTTGTGACCTGCATATACAGTGCATCCGGAAAGTATTCACACCCCTTCACTTTCCCCACATTATGTTATGTTACAGCCTTATTCCAAAATGGATTAAATTCCTTTTTTTCTCATCAATCTATACACAATACGCCATAATGACAAAGTGAAAAAGGTTTTGTAGAAATTTTTGCAAATTTATTAAAAATAAAAAACTGAAATATTGCATGTACATAAGTATTCACACCCTTTGCTATGACACTCAAAATTTAGCTCAGGTTCACCCTGTTTCCACTGATCATCCTTGAGATGTTTCTACATCTTGACTGGAGTCCACCTGTAGTAAATTCAATTGATCGGACATGATTTGGAAAGGCACATACTTGTCTATATAAGGTCCCACTGTTGAGAGTGCATGTCAGAGCAGAAACCAAGCCATGAAGTCAAAGGAATTGTCTGTGGACCTTCGAGATAGGATTGTATCGAGGCACAGATCTGGGGAAGGGTACAAAAAAATTTCTACAGCTTTGAAGGTCCCAAAGAGCACAGTGGCCTCCATCATTCGTAAATGGAAGAAGTTTGGATCCACCAGGACTCTTCCTAGAGCTGGCCGCCCAGCCAAACTGAGCAATCGGGAGAGAAGGGCCTTGGTCAGGGAGGTGACCAAGAACCCGATGGTCACTCTGACAGATCTCCAGCGTCCCTCTGTGGAGATGGGAGAACCTTCCAGAAGGACAACCATCTCTGCAGCACTCCACCAATCAGGCCTTTATGGTAGAGTGGCCAGACGGAAGCCTCTGCCCAGTAAAAGGCACATGACAGCCTGCTTGGAGTTTGCCAGAAAGCACCTAAAGGACTCAGACCATGAGAAACAAGATTTTATGGTCTGATGAAACCAAGATTGAACTCTTTGGCCTGAATGCCAAACGTCACGTCTGGAGGAAACCAGGCACCTCTCATCACCTTGCTAATACCATCCCTACAATGAAGCATGGTGGTGGCAGCATCATGCTGTGGGGATGTTTTTCAGTGGCAGGAACTAGGAGACTAGTCAGGATCGAGGGAAAGATGAATGGAGCAAAGTACAGAGAGATCCTTGATGTAAACCTGCTCCAGAGTGCTCAGGACCTCGGACTACGGTGAAGGTTTACCTTTCAACACAACAACAACCCCAAGCACACAGCCAAGACAATGAAGGAGTGGCTTCGGGACAAGTCTGTGAATGTCCTTGAGTGGCCCAGCCAGATCCCAGACTTGAACCCCATTGAACATCTCTGGAAAGACCTGAAAATAGCTGTTCAGCGACACTCCCCATCTAACCTTACAGAGCTCGAGAGGATCTGCAGAGAAGAATGGGAGAAATACCCCAAATATAGGTGTGCCAAGCTTGTAGCTTCATACCCAAGAACACTTGAGGCTGTAATCGCTGCCAAGGGTGCCTCAACCAAGTACTGAGTAAACGGTGTGAATACTTATGTACATGCAATATTTCAGTTTTTTAATTTTTAATAAATTTGCAAAAATTTCTACAAAACCTTTTTCACTTTGTTATTATGGCGTATTGTATGTAGATTGATGAGAAAAAAAGGAATTTAATCCATTTTGGAATAAGGCTGTAACATAACAAAATGTGGGGAAAGTGAAGGGGTGTGAATACTTTCCGGATGCACTGTATGCCTGCCAGACAGGTCCTCTCTGTTCTGCTATCTATTTGTGCATGCCTACATTGGTTTTCTTTTTTGTTCTCCCAGTCTCCGCAGATTCTCACTCCCAACATGGACGCCCACAGTTTGTTCACAGGGATGAAAGAACAAGCAAAACATATGAGCGTCTTCAGAAAAAGTTGAAGGAGCGGCAGGGAGGTGGGGGAGGGGGGCAGATGAAGGAAAGTCCCCCTTCCTCACCGCAGAAGACCCGCAGCAGCCCCCCGATGCTGGACATCCACAACGGAGTTGGGGGGAAAGGGCCAGAGCCTGATCAAGGGCAGTCCAGCAATGCAGTGGCCAGCCCTGACAAGCAGACCAGTGAGGGAAAAACCGGTTAGTAAGAAGGAAAAGGAAGGGGGGGCAGACGACAAGTAGAGGTTACAGACCAGCCGACACTAAGCCTTCAATCGATGATTTAAGACCTTCCCTCGACATTGAGAGCAACTGAATAGAGTGTCTAATTGTATGCTGTAGCAGTGGGGAGCCATAATGGGGTCCACATTAATTCTGATTATATTATTATATGAACTCTCATAGCTCATTAATTATGGAGTTTTATTTTGCTACTTGTCCTCAGTGGTGCTATTTTAACAGTGGGAAAAAAAGATTACCTATTGACTAGGGACATACTGATACTGATATTTGATATCGGGCCAATACCAGGCTAAAATTGACTATTGGTATCAGAGATTTTTCATGTCAAAAATAAAAGCAAAATGGCTTGATTTACAGCATTTGTGGCACATGGATGCCTGTATTTCTTTAATGGTAGAAAAAACTTATTCTATCTCAGTTATTTTGCCCATTGATAGTTCAGCAAAAGTAATGGATCAATACTTGGTATCCACCAATACTTAGAGATTTGTTCTTGGAATTGGAATCAGCAGTGAAAAAGTGATATCGGTGAACCCCTACTAATGACTTCAGAGAGATGATAGAAATATAATAATGTGGCTGCCACCACTAGAGGATTGATGTTCTCAAACATTACATACACTGGAAACCGCTTATACTGATTACATCAGGCGAATATGATCGCTATAAACGGTTGATCTCTTTTCTGAAGTCTAATTCTCAACTGTACACTCATTAAATATACACTGAGGAGCCAAAAGATTATAGCCGATCACAGCTGAGCCGAATAACATTGATCATCTCCAAACAAGGGCACTTGTCAAGGTCTGGGTAGATTAGATGGTAAGCGAACAATCAGTTCTCCTAGTCACCGTGTTGGATGCAGGAGAAATGGGCAGGAGTGACTTTGACAAGGGCCAAATTGTTATGGCCAGACGACTTGATCAGATCCATCCATCCATTAGCTGAACCGCTTATCCTGTTCTCAGGGTCGCGGGGATGCTGGAACCTATTCAAGCAGTCATTGGGCTGCAGGCGCGGAAACACCATGGACAGATCGCCAGGCCATCACAGGGCTCACACACACACGCACACACACACACACACACACACACTTGCTTGCTTTAGGTTGTCCGTCGTGTCCGATGATGACAATCCTGCCTCTGTCACTTGTGAGTCTTCTTATGGCTGTAAAGCCCTATCCGCGATCCACAATGTCTGCCACAGACAGAACAGGTGAAATCACTGACTGGGGGTGTAGGTGTGGTACTGGCTTCATGTCTCTTCAGACGTCTTCTGGTCCGTCGATCACCGCGGTCCTTCTCGAGGTTTTGCACCCCTTGTTGACAGAGCTGCCGCCAGATGGAGCGTTGGGCGGCAGTGTCTTCCAGCTGGCTCGGGTTCAGGCCGCACTTCTTTATGATGGTCTTCAGCTGGTCTTTGTACCGTTTTTTCTGGCCCCCTGCCAAGCGTCGGCCAAGATGTAGCTGGCCATACAGCACTTTACGCGGTAAGCGCTCCCTTGGCATCCTGATGACGTGACCGAGCCATCGAAGTTGGTGCTGGGTGACGGTAGCCTCCATGCTGATGCAGTTGGTCTTGCGGAGTATTTCAGTATGGGGCACTCGGTCACGCCAGGTTATCCTCAGGATGCATTGTAGGCATCTGATGTGGAAGGCCTCAAGCATCCTGAGGTGGTGGCTGTACAGGGTCCACGCCTCACAGCTGTAGAGTAGAGTCGTGATGACAACTGCCAAGTAGACAGATATTTTGGTGTGGAGGTTGAGGTCTTTGTTTTGAAAGACCCTTCTCCTAAGTCTGCCAAAAGAGGACGACGCTTGTTTAATCCGGTTTTGCATCTCCCTGTCGATGCTGCAGTCGTCAGAGAGGAAGCTGCCCAGGTATTTGAAGGATTCCACTGTTGCAAGTGGTTTGTCGGAGATGTTGAAGGTTGGTGAATGAGATGGAGGAATAGATGCCCACTGGCATACTACTTCAGTCTTTGTCACATTTATAGAGAGCCCCAGCCTACCATACGCCCTTGCAGCAGCTGCAAGGGTAGCTTGTAGTGCCTCGGGTGTGTGGGCCACAACTGCACAGTCATCTGCGTACTGTAGCTCGATGATGTGCTCCGATGTCATTTTTGTGACCGCTTGGAGCCTACGGATGTTAAATAGGTTTCCATCTAGTCTGAAGTCCACAGTAACCCCACTGTCCTTCCTGATTTCCTTGTGGAGCAGCAATGTCACACACAGGAGGAAGATGTTAAAAAGAACTGGAGCAAGGATGCACCCCTGACGTACCCCGGTGCACACCCTGAAGGGCTCAGATTCCTGGCCTCCAATGGTCACACGTGCCATCATCCCCACGTGAAATCTTTGAAGGATGTTGACAAACTTTCGTGGACAGCCAAACTTCAGGAGGATGTTCCGTAGGATGTCCCTGTTGACTCTGTCGAAAGCCTTTGACAGGTCGATGAAGGCTATGAAGAGGTTCTGATGTTGCTCCCTGCACTTCTCTTGGAGTTGCCGTGCTGTGAACACCATGTCCACAGTACTCCTATTCCTCCTAAACCCACACTGTGACTCAGGCAACAGCACACACACACACACACACACACACACACACACACACACACACACACACACACACAAACAAGCATACCTAGTGACAATTTAATATGGCCAGGTTACCTGACTTACATGTCTTTGGACTGTGGGAGGAAACTGGAGCCCCCGGAGGAAACCCACGCAGACACGGGGAGAACATGCAAACGCCACACAGAGGATGTCCCGGGATGACCCACCAAGGTTGGACTACCCGGGGCTCAAACCCAGGACCTTCTTGCTGTGAGGCAACCGCGCTAACCACTGCGCAACCGTGCCGACTTGGTCAGAGCATCTCTGAAACGACAAGGCTTGTTGGGATGCTCCAGATCAGTGGTGATTACCTACCAACAGTGGTCTGAGGAGGGACAAACCCCAAACCAGCAACAAGGTGTTGGACACCCAAGGCTCATAAATGCGCGAGAGCAACAAAGGCTATCCCATCTGGTGCAAACCGGGAGAAGGTCTACTGTGGCATAAGTCACAAAATTTTTTAATGATGGTTACGGGAGGAATGTGTCGCAACACACAGTGCATCGCACCCTGCTGTGTATGGGGCTGCGTAGCTGCCGACCGGTCAGAGTGCCTATGATGATAAGCACGTGCATGTAGGAACTGGACCTTGGAGCAGTGGAAGAAGGTTGCCTGGTCCGGTGAGTCCTGTTTTCTTTTAGATCACTTGGATGGCCATGTACGTGTGCGCCATTGACCAGGGGAGGCGATGGCACCAGGATGCACTGTGGGAAGACGAAAAGCCAGGGGAGGCAGTTTAATGCTCTGGGCAATGTTCCGCTGGGAAACTCTGGGTCTGACAATTCATGCGGACATCAATTTGACACATGCTGCCTAACTAAACATCGTTGCAGACCCAGGTACACCTCTTCATGGCAATGATATTCCCTGATGGCAGTGGCCTCTTTCAGCAGGATAGTACTCCCTGCAACACTGCACACATTGTTTGAGAATGGTTTGAGGAACATGATGAAGTGGTCATGGTGTTGCCCTGGCCTCCAAAGTCTCCAGATCTCAATTCGATTGAGCATCTGTGGGATGTGCTGGACTGACAAGTCTGATCCACGGCCGCTGCACCTCGCAACTTACAGGACTTGAGGGATCTGCTGCTAATGCCCCCCCCCCCTTCTCCCCAATTGTATTCGGCCAATTACCTCACTCTTCCGAGCCTTCCCGGTCACTGCTGCACCCCCTCTGCCGATCCAGGGAGGGCTGCAGACTGCCACATGCCTCCTCCGATACATGTGGAGTTGCCAGCCGCTTCTTTTCACCTGACAGTGAGGATTTTCACCAGGGGGACGTAGTCGTAGTGCGTGGGAGGATCACACTGTTCCCCCCAGTTCCCCCTCCCTCCCCAACAGGTGCTCCGACCCACCAGAGGCGGCGCTAGTGCAACGACCAGGACGCATATCCACAGACGCGAGCAATTGTGTTTGTAGGGATACCCAAGCAAGCCGGAGGTAACACGGGGATTCGAACCCGTGCTCCTGGTGTTGGTAGGCAACGGAAGAGACCACTATGCTATCCGGACGCCCTTCTGCTGCTAATGTTTTTGTGCCAGATACCAAAGGACACTTTCAGGGGTCTTGTAGAGTCCATGCCTCAGTGGGTTGGCACTGTTTTGGCGGCACACGGAGGACCAACAGCATATTAGGCAGGTGGTCATAATGTTTTGGCTCATCAGTGTATCTGATGTAATGAAGCAAAAAAACTTCTCTGTTTTACTGGATTTAAAAGACTGAAAGGCAGTGGCTTACTTTTGGCTATTGTATTTTCACAAAATATCAGCTGCTTCAAATGCCTCAAACAGGAATTAGAAAACAGAAAAAAAAGACTATATGACAGCAACATTAATTGGCCTTTCTTAATGTACAATTTTGATAATAGCAGGCCAAACCCTAAAAATGTAAATAAAACTGTGTCACTTTAGGCTATCTGAGGAATCTTTACTCAAATCGGTTCTGTAACATTGAAAAATTACTCTGAAAAAATTTCTCTCGCAAAACTTAAGTGGTACGCTTATTTTGAGGAGTAAGCCTTTAGTATAAATTCAGCCTATGTTAATAAGAATCAGAATAGTCTTTATTGGCCAGGTATGTGTTTGCATATCCAAGGAGTTTGACTTTGGATGTGCAAACATACTTGGCCAATAGAGACAACATTATAGTTACATCTTATTTGTTTTTGTTTGTTCGTTTTGTTTTTTTTTTTGTCTGTCTATCTGGATTTGGACCTACTAGTTTTGTTTTAATTTAAGAAATTCGTTGCTGTTTTTAATTTAATTCTCTTGTTTGTTTTTTCTCTTTAGAGCTGGATGAGGACGCTCAGGCCCTGCAAGTGTTACTGAGCACCATCAATAAGCCAGTGGTTAGTGTTCATTTTCTTTATTTCTGCCATTAAGAGCTTCTTCAGTACGGGACTTTCACATCCTTCATACTTGTCTAGTGATTCCCATCTGCGCAGGGTCATTGGGAGCAATATGAAAGCAGGTTTTAATTCCAACCAGAACTACATCAGCTGGTGTTTGCTCCTGTCTGTGGTTGAAGGTGTGCAAGTTGGTGAAACTGGCCTTCTTTTTTTTTTTTATAAAGCTCTTTGACATTAATTTAATCTCATTATGCCACCAAAGTGTCACATGTGAGTAAGGGGCTTGTGCCAACATGATGGTAAATCAGTTAGGACAATTTTACAACTCAAGGCTTAGTAAAATTGCCATTAAAATTCCATACCAGTAAATCGACTCCTGTATTTTCACAATGTGTGTCTGGTGTGTGTCTGTGTGGGAGTCTATAAACGGCCAAACTAAAGCACTTGGGGCCTTGATTCTTTTTGGAAGTTATTGGGGATGATCTGGGGCACCTATAAAAAATAGCAGAACATTAAAAATATGCATAATATGCCGAATATGCATACAATATGTGGAATCCCTTCAGAATCCTGAGCAGTTCAACAAGATGGCGGGCTCTGGCTACGTCACGCCTCGGCTCTTTCCGCCATTCGCACAAACCTCGCGTTCTTAACGGGTTGCTGGATGGCGGGCGGAGACAGCGAGCAGTGTTGCAAATAGAAAGCGTCCGTGAAATAAGCCACAACGTCACAGTCGCATTTGCATGGGTCGAGCACGGGCGTATATGGCGGCTGTCACATCAAGTGAACTCAATAAAGTTTTCTGTTTTTGAATGTAAATCAGCGCGTGCGGGCGGTTCGGGTTTTGGCGGGTCTGACGAACAATAAAGTCGGCCGCTGTTGCGCACGTGGAAGTGTCCGAGTGTCTTATCTGATGAATCAGATTTAAAGGCCCAAACATACTCGGGCGGAACGTACGTGGAGCGGACTCCACGAGGAATGTCCGCAGTCACTTGGGCTTCCATAGCCGAGCGCACTTCCGCGTTGTAGTTTCCTGTAAAACCGTCCGTGAAACACTACATTACCCACAATGCCTGCGCGTTGTTTACACTCTTCTGTCATGGCGTCCGACACTGACGACGAGGAAGAGATGCTCTTGCCTGCTGGCTCTACAAGAAAATAAACTGAAGAGATGGTGGTATGTATCCTCTCTGTGACGTGTCGTACAGGTGTGGGTACTTTCGCACCTTCTACTCATACATTTTCGGAATGTGTGTGTGTGTGGTGTTACTGTGTGTGTGTGTGTGTGTTAGTGTAGATAGCGGGATCGAAAACTAAAGCATTTATGATCCTAATTTCTTTTGGAGGTGGTAGGTATTGTTCCAGAGAGGACCAGAAAAATAGCAGAAAATTAAAATTTAATTATAATAATTATGCAAAACATGCATTTTCTAAAAATGGCTAAAAACCACTTTTCTCGGCATTTCAAGTGATTCTGAGCATTTGGGGGGAGGGAGTTGGAGTGGGGGGGGTTTAGGGGCAGGGGGAAGGCGGTTAGCTGGCAGGATGAAGAGGAGGGAGATTTAGACGGGTGGATAGCTAATAAACGTCATGATCACCGCAACTTGGTTGCAGTTCACTTACTAGTGTGTTAATAAAGGCATTACATTACCATGATGAGCAAAAATTGCGCTCTTTTGTCAACGTGCACCAACCAGTAACAACATTCTTAGGAGGTGACAAGCTTATTGCACTAGAAAAATCTCTCTTAATTTTCCCATAAGATGCTGTTGAGAAAGCAACTACAGGATCGCCAGGTTGTGGTTTGAAATATATACAGATGTGCTAAAATTTGTTGATACCCCTCCACAAAACTTGAAGAATGCACAATTTTCTCTGAAATAACTCAAAACTGATGAAAGTAGTTGGCATTCACCATTGTTTATTCCATATTTCATAGAAATCAGATTTTGCTTTTGATTTTTCATTCAACATAGTATTGTAAATAATAAAAATGGACAAAAATGATGGAACCCTTAACCTAATATTTTGTTGCACAACTTTTAGAGGCAATCACTGCTATCAAACTTTTTCTGTGGCTCTCAATGAGACTTCTGTACCTGTTAACAAGGTATTTTGGCCCACTCTACCTGAGCAAACTGCTGCAGCTGTCTCAGGTTTGATGGGTGCCTTCTCCAGACTGCAAGTTTCAACTCTTTCCATAGATGTTCGATAGGATTCAGATCAGGACTCATAGAAGGATAGAAAGCCACTTGGTATAGTCCAATGTTTTGTTCATATCCCTTCTTGGATGCTTTTAGCTGTGTGTTTTGGGTCATTATCCTGTTGGAGGACCCATGACCTGCGTCTGAGACAGCTTTCTGACACTGGGCAGTACGTTTTGCTCCAGAATGCCTTGATAGTCTTGAGATTTCATTGGGCCTTGCATACATTCAAGGCACCTTGTGCCAGGCGCAGCAAAGCAGCCCCAAAACACAACTGAGCCTCCTCCGTGTCTCAGTCGGTATGCTGTTATTTTCTTTGAAAGCTTCAATTTTTCCTCTGAGCATAGCACTGATGTGACTTGCCAAAAAGCTCCACTTTTGACTCATCTGTCCAAAGGACATTCTCCCAGAATGATTGTGGCTTGTCGGCATGTATTTTAGCAAATTTCAGTCTGGCTTTTTTATGAAACCACCCCCCCCCCCCCCAAAAAAAAAGAAAGAAAAAAGTGGAGTCTTCCTGGGTCTTCTTCCATGGAGCCCACTTTGGCTCAAAAAGCGACGGATGGTGTGATCAGAAACTGACATATCTCCAACTTGGAGTTCAGCTTATATCTCTTTGGCAGTTATCCTTGGTTCTTTTTCAACCATTCGCAATGTCCCTCTGTTCAATCTGGGGTCGATTTTCCTCTTTGGCCACACCCAGGGAGGTTGGCTACAGTTCTGTGTACCTTAAACATCTTAATATTTACAGCTGTTGTCACAGGAACATCAAGCTGCTTGGAGATGGTCTTGTAGCCTTTACCATTACCATGCTTGCCTATTATTTTCTTTCTGACCTCCTTGGACAACTCTCCTTTGCTTTCTCTGGTCCATGTTCAGTGTGATGCACACAATGACACCGAACAGCACAGTGACTACTTTGCTCCATTTAAATATGTTGAATGACTGATTACAAGATTGGAGACATGTGTGATACTAATTAAATAAACTAATGAATTTGAAATATCACTATAATACAAATATTTATCTTTTCTAAGGGGTACCAACAAATGTGTCCATGCCATTTTAGAAATCTGTAGAATATCTTTGCTTTATTCTATGATATACCAAAGGCATGCAAGTATGCATGACAAAATAGCTTTTAATTTCATCCCTTTTCAGGAGGAATGAAGCATTATTTCAATGAGCTGTAATGGTACCAACAAATTAGATGCCTGTTCCACCCTTGACAAATTCAAACAGGGTCTTACAAATCCTGATTCACCATATACTACTTTGGATGAACCCAGTGAATATAAAAATCCCATAATTTCTCCTCTTGTTCAATATTTGTTCTTATTTGGTTTTAGTTTCTTACTTAAGGTTGTGTCGTTTAGTTAGGACTTGGTCAATAATCTTCATTTCCCACTTCAGTTCCCCCCTGGCTGTTCTCACTTTGCACCACCCACTTTACATCCACGGATAGCTCTGTGAAAATAATAATATACGCAGACGACACAACCATTGTAGGTCTCATCTCCAACAATGATGAAACCCAGTACCGCCCTGAAGTAGACCAAGCATTCACTTGGTGCGCAAACAACAATCTTCTGCTTAATACAGCCAAAACCCAAGAACTCATTATAGAGTTCCGATGCATTCCGAATCCCAAAACACCCATACAAATGAACGAAGACCCCATCAGCACCACCGACTCTTTTAAATTCCTTGAAACATACATCAGCAATAACCTGAAGTGGAAAATTAACACTGAACACGTCATTGCAAAAGCTCAACAACGACTACTTTCTTAGGCAGCTTAAAAAATACCGGATCAAGCATCAACTGCTCATTCTGTTTTACGCAGCCATTATCGAGTCCATCATAACATTTTCTATTACGGTATGGTACGGAGGCACTGACAGTCAAACACGGAAAAAACTGCAGTGGATTGTCAACAAGGCATCCAAAATCATTGGCAACCCACTCCCCTCAGTTGAATCTCTACATACTAACCTGTAAAGCGAGCAAAGAAGATCATCTCCGACCCCTCACATCCTGCTCATCACCTCTTCCAGCTCTTTCCCTCAGGGGGGCGCTACAGGTCACTGTCCACTAAGACTAAACGCTTCACAAACAGTTTTTTTCCCCTAGCCACCAGGACTCTGAATTCCTCCCTATAGTCCCCTCCTCACACACCATTGTCACAAATACCACCATGCACCTAATTGTTATGCGTGATAACAATTAGGTGCATCAAATGCGGCATCAAATGTGTACATACATATTTCTGCCATTGTGTAACTATTGTTCGTGATAATATGTGGAGTGTCTGTTGTTGTCCACGTATGTGTTGTGCTGCAGAGTTTAATGTGTACCAAAAACAAATTCCACCGGCCTTGGTCGTGTGGCTAATAAAACAATCTAATCTAAATCTAATCTAATAATTTCTTCTCCAAATCAAGAAACAGCGATTGCATAAATCAAATCAAAAAAGAAAAAAGAGCATCATAAAAAGCCCGAAAAAGGTAAAAGGAAAAATAAAAAAAATAAAAATAAGAGGTATTCCTCACTCCACATTCAAGGCGGTGTTTTCGTTTCCCGGCACTGATACATTGGTATGTATTTACTTGGCAGCCGGTGGCAGGTCTGTTGCGTTCAGTCAATTTGATACTAAGCCTGCTTATTCAGGCTGCAAATCTAATGACTTTTTCTTTTTCTTTCTTTTCTTTTCTTTTCTTTTTTTTTTTTTTGTGATTATGTTGAAACTGCTGCTGTCAGGTTCCTTGACTACTCACGCTTTGACCCCCCGATGAACACCACCTGATCTCACACCTATTCGAGGACTCGTATGAACGAACCACTTGCCTCTTTAAGACCCACTATATATCGGTGACAAGGGACTGAATAAAAACCTACTTTTGCCTACATCTAAAGATAAGGTGTCTGATGGAAAACACATATTTGTGATGTGTGTAGGTTGATTAAGGATTTTGGGTCAGGTTAATGTGTTTTTGTCACACTGCGGCATCAAACGCGTACGTACATATGCACAACGCGCTACCAAAAAATTAGTATTGTGTTGCAAGCAGTTAACATTTGGCGAAAAAAAAGAAAAGGTAAATTGGACCAACTCTGAGATGAAGCAGTTCATTAACATTGGAGATAACCTTCTGTTAGACTTAAACTCTGTCACTAGACTTAAACGTAATTTCAGGAAAATGGGAACAGAGTAGTTTGGCGGTATTGCTGGTGGTATGTGAACAGTCACAAAGCTTTAAGTAACGCTATGGGGTTGCTTATATGAACAAAAGAAGCTGTTCCCTTTACCCGAAGATTGTCTGCAGTTTATCCCATTATTGTTAAGGAATGTATATGGGAACGTGCCTTCAGTGTTTTGTTGGAATGAAAGCTTGCATATAAATGGCCCTGGGTGGTAAAGAGATTGGATGCTGTTTTCCTAAAGCAGGCAAACATACTGTATTGAGTCATTAAACATGCTAGTAGAATCTGTGATGAATTCTTGCCAACAAATAGTTGAATGAGTTAAATCTATTGGCTATGTGAGGATTTCTTCTCCCTAACGCATCGTCTCACATTTGCATCTAGTATGCAGTATGACCATTGTTTTTTGTTTTTTTGTGGCTTTTTTTGTGTGGAATGTTTCCCCCCTTTTCTCCCCAATTGTATCCAGACAATTACCCCACTCTTCCATGCATCCCTGGTCATTGCTCCACCCCCTCTGCCAATGCGGGGAGGGCTGCAGACTACCACATGCCTCCTCCGATACATGTGGAGTCGCCAGCCGCTTCTTTTCACCTGACAGTGAGGAGTTTCACCAGGGGGACGTAGTGCGTGGGAGGATCATGCTATTCCCCCAAGTTCCCCCTCCCCCCTGAACAGGCGCCCCAACCGACCAGAGGACGCGCTAGTCCAGGACACATACCTACATCCAGCTTCCCACCCACAGACATGGCCAATTGTGTCTGTGGGGACGCCAGACCACACCAGAGATAACACAGGGATTTGAACCAGCAATTCCCATGTTGGTAGGCAACAGAATAGACCGCTACGCTACCCGAACACGTCTTGACCATTGTTTTGATGAGTAGTTTTTTTTTTTTTTTTCCCTACCTGAACCCGTCATTGGTTGTGCTGTTGGGCCTAAGCTGTGTGGGTTGCACCAAACCAACCTGCTCTGTTTGCAAGATAAGATCACTTATTTCCCTTCATAACAGTGGGAAATGATGTTGATGTTTGATTTGTGTGATGGCACTCAATTCTCAAATAAAAGGGTACACAGTTCCACCGCCATCCACTGTCCGAGCCTTTAACAGCTGCTGGATAGGAATTAATTCTACTAGAAATAGAATTTCTCTTGCCTTTGTGTATTGAGCATTTTTTATTTGTATATTGAAGGAGTATATTAGAGGGACAGCTCAGGTTTGACGGTTTGGGGACAAAGCAAGAGAGGCAAGATTGAGATGGCTTGGACATGTGTGGAGGAGAGATGCTGGGTGTTTTGAGAGAAGGATGCTGAATATGGAGCTGCCAAGGAAGAGGAAAAGAGGAAGGCCCAAGAGGAGGTTTATGGATGTGGTGAGAGAGGACATGCAGGTGGCTGGTGTGACAGAGGAGGATGCAGAGGACAGGAAGGGAAATGGAAACGGATGATCCGCTGTGGCAACCCCTAATGAGAGCAGCCGAAAGTAGTAGTCGTAGATATTGAGCATGATTTGTCATCCATCAAGGTCTGAGCACCTTATGAAAGTAGCAAAACAAGTCTATCAGAAAGGTGATGGGTGGATTTAGAGAAAGCATATGACAGGGTGCTGAGAGAGGAGGTGTGGTATTGTATGAGGAAGTTGGGAGTTGCAGAGAGGTATTTAGGAGTGGTGCAAGATATGTATGAGGGAAGTGTGACAGTGGTGAGTTGTGCAATTAGAATGACATATGGGTTCAAGGTGGAGGTGGGATTACATCAAGGATCGGCTCTGAGCCCTTTCTTGTTTGCAATGCTGATGGACAGGTTGACGGACAAGGTCAGGCAGGAGTGTCCGTGGACTGTGATGTTTGCGGATGACATTGTGATCTGTAGCAAGAGTAGGGGGCAGGTTGAGGAGAGCCTGGAGAGGTGGAGGTAGGCACTGGAGAGAAGAGGAATGAAAGTCAGTAGGAACAATATGGAATACCTATGCGTGAATGAGAGAGAGGACAGTGGAATGGTAAGGATGCAAGGAGTAGAGGTGATGAAGGCGTATGAGCTTAAATACTTGGGGTCAGCTGTCCAAAGTAATGAGGAGTGCAGAAGAGAGGGGAAGAAGAGAGTGCAGGCAGGGTGGAGTGGGTGGAGAAGAGTTTCAGCAGTGATTTGCGACAGAAGGGTACCAGCAAGAATTAAAGGGAAAGTTTTACAAGATGGTTGTGAGACCAGCTATGTTATATGATTTGGAGACAGTGGCACTGACGAAAAGACAGGAGGCAGAGCTGGCGGTGGCAGAGTTGAAGATGCTCAGATTTTCACTGGGCGTGATGAGGAAGGGCATTTTTAGAAACGATTATATTAGAGGGACCACTCAGGTTGGACGGTCTGGAGACAAAGCGAGAGAGGCAAGATTGAGATGGCTTGGACATGTGTGGAGGAGAGATGCTGGGTATACTGGGAGAAGGATGCTGAATATGGAGCTGCCAGGGAAGAGGAAAAGAAGAAAGCCAAAGAGAAGGTTTATGGATGTGGTGAGAAAGGACATGCAGGTGGTTGGTATGACAGAGGAAGATGCAGAGGACAGGAAGGGATGGAAATGGATGACCTGACCTACTGTGGCGACCCCTAACAGGGGCAGCCGAAAGTAGTAGTAGTCGTAGTAGAGAAAGGTGATGGGTAAGGGAGCTTTTGTAATATCACTTATAAGCCAAAACATTATGATCACCTGCCTAATATGCTTTTGGTCCTCTGTGCCACCAAAACAGGGCTGACCGACTGAGGCATGGACTGTATAAGACCCCTGAAGGTGTCCTGTGGTATCTGGCACCAAAATATTAGCAGCAGATCCTTCATGTCCTTTAAAATGCGAGGTTTTGCCACCATGAATTGGACTTGTTGGTCCAGCACATCCCACAGATGCTCAATCGGATTGAGATCTGGAGAATTTGGAGGCCAGGGTAGCACCTTGAACACTTCATCATATTCCTCAAACCATTCCCGAACAATGTGCATGCATTATCCTGCTGAAAGAGGCCACTGCCATCAGAGAATACCATTGCCTTGAAGGGGTGTACATGGTTTGCAATAATGTTTGGGTGGGTGGCACAAATCAAATTGACGTCCACATGAATGGCCAGACCCAGAGTTTCCCCAGCGGAACATGGCCATCCACATGATCTAAAAGAAAATGAAACTCACTGGACCAGGCAACCATTTTCCACTACTCCAAGGTCCAGTTCCAACACTCAAGTACCCATTAGAAGTGCTTTCGACAGTGGACAGGGCTCATCATGGGCACTCTGACTGGTCTGTGGCTTCACAGCCTCATATACAACAGGTTGCAATGCAGTGTGTGTTGTGACACATTCCTCGCGTAACTAGCATTATCATTTTGTTTGACTTGTGCTGCAGTAGACCTTCTGTCGGTATGCACCAGACGGGATAGCCTTCATTGCCCTTGCATATCAATGAGCCTTGGGTGCCCAATACCCTGTCGCCGGTTTGTGGTTGGTCCTTTCCAGGACCATTGTTCATAGGTACTCACTACTGCTGATCGGGAGCACCCCAACAAGTCTTGCCATTTCAGACCCAGTCGTCTGGCCATAACAATTTGGCCCTTGTCAAAGTTACTCAGGTCCTTACTCCTGCCCTATTTCTCTGGCATCCAGCACGGTGATTACGAGAACTGATTGTTTGCTTACTATCTAATCTACCCAGACCTTGACATGTGCCCTTGTTTGGAGGTGATCAACGTTATTTGATAGGGGTGAGGGGGAATCGGTTTAGTTAAGAATCGTGATTCTGTTCTTTTAGGATTCTGAATAGATTCACAAATTCCAAAAATCGATTTTTAAAACCTTTTTTTCCCCAGTCTTAAGTAGCCTCCTCACTGCTGGCAATGTTGACTTGCCACGCACCTGTTCTGACTTCCAGAAAACACAACAGTGTTTTCTGGAAGTCGCTGCTAACGTTAGCTCTTGGTAGCCTTTCTAAAAATGGAGCAGCAACAAATTCAGCCGGTCCCATCATCATTGAAGACACGCGTTTGGGCGCATTTTGGATTTTACAATCTCCTGGAGAAGAAGCAGTTTGGCATAACTCATTCAATATGCAAGATTTGTTAAACGAAAGTTAAGTATTTTGGGAACACTACAAATGTTAGGTCTCACATCATACGCCGTCACCTAGAGTTGAAAGAAGTGGAACAACGACCTCCTGCAGCATTAACAAACAACAAGCGCACACTAAACCACTTTACCAAACTCCCAGCCAATTCTGAATGGGCAAAAATAACTAGCTCCTTTGCCTGTTTCATTTCAAAAGACCTGCACCCCAACAGCGTAGTCAACAATGAAGACAATTGAGCGAAAGTACCACATACCATCATGTTGGTTTTTTACTGAGAAAGGTTAGGTTTGCCTTTGTGTGTTCACATTATTGCAATAAGTTGATACAACTTTTTCAAATATAAAAACTACATAATCTTGTACACACTTTAGTCTGCTTTCATGCCACACCGCCTTTCTTAGCGCACAGTGGACTGGGGTAGATCCTGAAATTAGCACCCCTATGTACCAAATCTAGAATTGATTGTTGAATCGGGAATCCTTTTGAATCGAAAATCGATTTTGAATCAAATCGTGACCCCAAGAATCGAAATCGAATTGTGAGATTTCAAAGATTCCCACCCCTGTTATTTGATTTATCTTTTGAGTGGTCACAATGTTTTTGCTCCATCAGTGTATACTGAAGATTCATCTTTAAGGGGAAGTAATTCTCTTTTTTGCTACCACATCTTTGTTGGTAAAAAAAAAAATCTCTGCAGTGAACCACAGGGAGTAGAAGAGTAAGTAGGGCCCCAGGGCCAGAGGGGAGGGGGAGACACAGACTTGACCTGATTGAGTTCTTCCACATATGAAGCTCCCCTGCGGTGTGGCTCGAGTTATTTTTAAACCTTCTCAAAAAACAGAATGAAAAACCTAAGCTTTGCTCAGCACACTCCTGTAACCTTGTCAAATGCTCAAGAACATTTTTATGTTATGTTACCCTATATAAAGCTGTCCATAGAGACTAACAGCTTTTTTCATTACTTTAAAGATATAAGCTAAATTAATTGTATTTATGATGCAGTATTGATATTTGGTATTGATATTATAAGTAATTTACCTTTTTTGCCTTGCAAGGTTAAGGTTATAAAAATAAACCCCCATGCTGCCCTCTCTATTTACCATGCTGGCACGTCGCAACCAACCTTTTGTATGCCCTTTTCCAAAAATCAATTGTTGGAAAAATGTCAAAACTGTTTGATGAATTTAGAGATTCAGCAATTTCTCTGGCTCGGTACAAGAACTTATTATTTTTGATTCCATGACAGGGTTTTAGTCCAATATTAATACTAACGCCAGGTGACATGGCTGAATGTTATCAGTTATCACGATTTAACAATTTTCATATCGGAGAATTTGATTTGATTTAATTGGATCTCAATTAGCTCATTGGCTAATCTTCTAAGAGTTCACATTAAAAAAATTAAACAAATAATTCATAAATAAGTCAACACATAATTTTTAACACACATGAAGAAGTGGGATCGTCAGAGAGATGAAGAAAGTAGACAGGAGTACAAGGAGATGCAGCGTAAAGTGAAGAGAGAGGTGGCAAAGACAAAGGAAGAGGCCTATGGTGAGTTGTATGAGAGGTTAGACACTAAGGAAGGAGTAAAAGACTCGTACCGATTGGCTAGACAGGGACCAAGCTGGGAAGGATGTGCAGCAGGTTAGGGTGATCAAGGATAGAGATGGAAATGTGCTGACAAGTGAGGAGAGTGTGTTGACAAGGTGGAAGGAGTACTTTGATGGGCTGATGAATGAAGAAAATGAGAGAGAGAGAGAAGGTTGGATGATGTGGGGATAGTGAATCAGGAAGTGCAGTGGATTAGCAAGGGGGAAGTGAGGGCAGCTATGAAGAGGATGAAGAGTGGAAAGGCAGTTGGTCTTGATGACATACCTGTGGAGGCATGGAGATGTTTAGGAGAGATGGCAGTGGGATTTTTAACTAGATTGTTTAACACAATCTTGGAAAGTGAGAGCATGCCTGAGGAGTGGAGGAAGAAGCATACTGGTACCGATTTTCAAGAATAAGGGTGATGTGCAGAACTGTAGCAACTATAGAGGTATAAAGTTGATCAGCCACAGCATGAAGATATGGGAAAGAGTAATAGAAGCTAGGTTAAGAGGAGAAGTGACAGTTAGCGAGCAGCAGTATGGTTTCATGCCACGAAAGAGCACTACAGATGCAATGTTTGCTTTGAGAATGTTGATTAAGGATTATAGAGAAGGTCAGAAGGAGTTACATTGTGTCTTTGTGGCTTTAGAGAAAGCAAAAGCATATGACGGGGTGCCGAGAGAGGAGGTGTGGTATTTTATGAGGAAGTCGGGAGTTGCAGAGAAGTATGTAGGAGTGGTGCAGGATATATGTATGAGGGAAGTGTGACAGTGGTGAAGTGTGCGGTTGGAATGACAGATGGGTTCAAGATGGAGACGAGATTACATCAAGGATCGGCTCAGAGCCCTTTCTTGTTTGCAGTGGTGATGGACAGGTTGACGGACGAGATCAGGCAGGAGTTTCCGTGGACTATGATGTTTGCGGATGACATTGTGATCTGTAGTGAGAGTAGGGTGCAGGTTGAGGAGAGCCTGGAGAGGTGGAGGTATGCACTGGAGAGAAGAGGAATGAAAGTAGGTAGGAGCAAGACGGAATACCTATGCATGAATGAGAGAGAGGACAGTGGAGTGGTGAGGATGCAAGGAGTAGAGGTGACGAAGGCGTATGAGTTTAAATACTTGGGGTCAACTGTCCAAAGTAACGGGGAGTGCAGAAGAGAGGTGAAGAAGAGAGTGCAGACAGGGTGGAGTCGGTAGACCAGAGTGTCAGGGGTGATTTGCGGCAGAAGGGTACCAGCAAGAATTAAAGGGAAGGTTTACAAGATGGTTGTGAGACCAGCTATGTTATATGGTTTGGAGACAGTGGTACTGATGAAATGACAGGAGGCGGAGCTGGAGGTGGCAGAGTTGAAGATGCTAAGATTTTCATTGGGAGTGACAAAGAAGGACAGGATTAGGAACGATTATATTAGAAGGACCGCTCAGGTTGGATGGTTTGGAGACAAAGCAAGAGAGGCAAGCTTGAGATGGCTTGGACATGTGTGGAGGAGAGATGCTGGGTATATTGGGAGAAGGATGCTGAATATGGAGCTGCCAGGGAAGAGGAAAAGAGGAAGGCCAAAGAGGAGGTTTATGGATGTGGCGAGGGAGGACATGCAGGTGGCTGGTGTGACTGAGGAAGATGCAGAGGACAGGAAGAAATGGAAACAGATGATCTGCTGTGTTGACCCCTATTGAGAGCAGCTGAAAGTAGTGGTAGTAGATATCATATACATACATGCATATATACACACATATAACCTACATACACATTGGAACATAAGACCTAACCTAACCTAGACCTAACCTATTGCACATATACTTTATTGTACCTACAATATATACACATATTCATCTACATGTGTTCACATATAATACCAATACTCTGCCTACTAACAATACAATAAAATAATGTGATAATTACATTTAGATCTTAAAATTTTGCAATCAACAGTCCAACTGCCGTACTGTTCTTGAGTGAGTTATTGTAGTGAATTCCATAATTTAATAGTTCTAAAAGGGAAAGGCCGTCATCCCATAATGATTTTATCTCTTGTTCTTATGTTAACTTGATGTTCATCACGTACCAATAACAGTTCATCCTTAATATTAACTGGCTTTTTAAACTTTTGAATTTTCAAAATTAGTGCAATAGAATGTTTTCTCACATGCTGTACCACCGTGGACCCTCCCATTATAATATGTATTTCACGCATTCCTTTTTCAAACTCACACCTTAAGACAATTCTTGCTGTGTTGTTTAGTGTGATCTGCAGTCTCCTCATATCTCTCTTGAGTCGCATTGCCCCATACTGCACAGCAATACATAATGACTGTAAATTAGACAAGATATTACCTTAAGAATGTCTTTTGATAAAAACTTTGCAGTTTGTCCAGTCATTCCTGCCATTTTCCTCACTCTTTTAGAAAGATCTGTAATGAGTAATCCATAAGATATATCTCATAATTTGACTTCTGTAACCTCTTCAATTTGAAAACTGCTGTATGTTAAAGTACCATGGCTTCAATTTCTTCCTCTTTGTTGCAGTACATATGATCACATTTTTTGTTTTATTTACATTTGATACCAATTTATTGTTTTTCACCCATTTGACAAAATCATTTGATGAAAACTCGTGCAAAATTATCCATTAACATAGATTTCTTTTTACCATTTAAATAGGACATCATCCAATTGATAGCATTCTTACTAAAGCCATAATGAATCAATTTTAGGTAGAATTGTGTGATCTATCAAATCAAACACTGCAGTGAAATCAAGAAGTAGGGACAAGTTTACCTTGATCAAAGGCACTTAGCCACTCATCCGTCATATGTATAAAAGCAGTTTCGGTAGAATGATTTTTATGTTGAGCATGGGTTAAAAGGTTATTTGATTCCATATATTTGCAAATGTGATCACTTACTACCCTCTCCAAGATTTTGCTTAAGGATGAGAGTAAGCTAATTGAGTGACAGTTGCGTGCAGTAAAAGCTATTTTACTATCCTTAGGAATGGGGCAAATCTTTGCATGTTTCCGTTCTGTGGGAAACTTTCCTTGTTGCAAAGAAAGGTCAAATAAATACTTTACAGGTCTAGCATAATTTGCCATTTAGATCGTAACCTGGGGATTTATTATCAGGAAGTGAAATAAAAAAAATTCTTAATTATCATCTAATGATATATCTGGTAATTCAAAACTACAAGTTTTCCCTTTCATAATCTTTTTGTCTATTTCCCCTACCAGCAGTTCGTTTGATGCATCATTATTCATATTGGACCTGAGATCATTTACCTTTAATTCAGAATAGTCAGCAAAGTAATTGGCAATATCTACTGGTTTTGTTGTAATCTTACAATCAACCTCCACACTGACAGGACTTGCACTATTTGACCTATCAAGCAAACCATTCACCTTATACCATATCTGTTCTGAATTGTTTCTGCATCCCTCAAAAGCTGTATTATAATATAGGGTCTTTTTCTGATAATTCAATTTTACAACAAAGTTTCTGCATTTTCTATACAAGCATCATATTGAGTCGAATCTTGACCTAGATGCTACAGCTTTTGCCTCATCCCTCTTGAGACTTTGCTTCTCTTAGTTCATGGTCAATCCAGGGGAATGGTTTGGCTTTAATTGTACTTTTCCTTATCGGAGCATGTTGCCCAATAACCTCTGTAAACAATTTCATAAAACAATCAACAGTGCAATCCAAATCATCCTTGGGATACACAAGGTCCCATGGAACAGCAGCCAAATCTCTCTGGCAGTCCTCTAAGTTCAAATTTTTAAAACTCTGACTTTAAGTTGCTCAGGGAAATCATTTGGCGCTTTGGTGTATTTAGTAATGCACACAATATTATGATTTGTTCAAGGTGAAAGGGCAGAGTTAGCATTTGAGCATTTATTCAGAGCATTACAGAATATCAAATCAACGATACTTTCAGTTCTGTGCCCAAATTTGCTTCTTGAGGACCTTTTACTATCTTGTACCATTTGAAATAAATTACAACACTCTATAGTATATTGAGTAAACTTAGTTTTGTTCCCATCAGAGTAACTACTTTTCCAGTCAATGTTGTAGTCCCCAAGCATGAATAAGATCAGTGCTTTCACATATTTTATCCAGGTATAATGTGTTTGATTTTGGGGGCCTATAAGCACATCCAACTCAACGTTGGTTGTTGAAAAGGAAGGTGAATTTGAATCCATGGGATCTCTAGTCCATTCACACATAAATCATCTCGTACTTTGAACAGCAAATGCTCTTGAATATATAGGGCAACATCTCCTCCTCTGTTGTTCCTGTCCTTCCTTATAATATGGTATCCTCTCAAATAAGTGTTTCCATTTGTTATGGTTTGATCAAAATGATTCTCAGTAGTAGCAAGCATATGCAGATTATTCTTCTGGAAAACATTTAGTACCTGATCCACCTCATTTACCAAGCTGTTCACATTCACATGAGCAATACGTCAACCTTTCTTTGGCAAGTGAAAATTAATAGAGACACTACCCATTTTATCACAATATGTAAAACAAAAAAAGTGCTATTTGTCATGGTTAATTTGACTAGACAAGAAAGTTTATTGCCCTTGAAAATGTTAAAATAATGTTGAAGAATTGAGTGAATTATAACAGACAACCAGCAGGAATGAAATTCTCCTCCTTGAGATGGAAACATTGACATGTCAATAAAAAGAGTATATGATAAAAGGCAATAGAAAAAGGTTGGGCAATCTGCACTGGCAAGCTGTACTTTTCAATCCTTTTCCATTTGTCCTCATTTTTTCCAACATTGAAGTGAGTTTGTCGATCAAGATAAGTTTAAACGATTAAGCGGTGAGATTGCTTAATCACTTAAAACACACTTGTTGAAACGTAACGGATTTTTTTGTACTTTTTCAAAGTAGCTTTAAGTTCACTTAACATTTGGACGGAAACATGGCTTATGTTTCCTCCTGCGCTGAAAATCCTTTCGCTGGGTGGACAGGTGGCAGGGATGCATACGTTGTGTTTTGCAATTAGGTCTACTTTGAGAAAGTATTTTGTGGGCCATTGAAATGCACCACCCTAGCTAGGCTGCTATGCCATTTAGTTCGGGTCGTTTTTATTCATCTATATGCTGTTAAAATATGAGAGGAACGCCACTCGAGCCAGTATCGGAAATAATCAACCTGTGTTTGTTTTGAATCTAAGGGAATATTCATTGTTGATACTGTGTCATTGCCCAGTACTAATTAATACTAACCCTAGCTACCATTTATGACAAAGGTGTCAGACATCCAGGCCAGAGGGGTAGTGCTGAGCTGGAGTGCACCCACCAGGCCAGAGAGTGAGGGAAGCAACCCAGAGAATGACGCCAGCCCCTCAGAGCCCTTCTGCTATGAGGTCTCAATCTCATATAGTGGTAAAAATGGGAAGTACAAGACCACGTACAGGTAAATAACCAGTACCATAAAGTGCAACAAAAGTTTTGTCAGCCCTAATGTGAAACATTATAGGCCTATACATGTTTTGTTTTTTGTTTTTGAATAATTTTTCCCTTTTGATTCAGTGGAGAGGAACTAAGTGCAAATTTAGAAGATCTTCGACCAGCAACAGACTATCACATCAGGTTTGTATATCCCTTCATATGTGCTGCTGTGCCAAACAGTGTCAACGTAAGAAGCCCTATTCTTAACCAGTGTTTATTTTTCCCTCCCAAAGGGTCCAGGCTATGTGTAACTGTTTACAGGGAAGCCCATCTGATGCTGTGAGCTTCACCACTCTCAGCTGTGAGCCAGACCCCCCCAACTCTCCCAGAAAGGCCAGTGGGACCAAGAACACACTGGTCCTTCAGTGGAAGGTAATGGCAATGATGGGAACCGACATAGTGATGCAATTTGTGTTTAAAACTAGGATTCAGGGGGTATTGGGGTGGCACAATGGATTAATATGATAGTGTCTCAACAATGAGGATCTCCATGTGTAATTAGTTGGTACCCTGGCAGTCAAGAATTAAGAGTAAGAAAGCAGATTTGTGACCAGAAATGTATCTAGCTCAAGTATTTTGACTGGCAGAGAAAATCAGGAGTGAATTAGAAACACCCCCCCCCCTCTTTCTACAACTTAAGTTGAGATCTCATTCCAGAAAGGTCCTTAGCTTCTACTGGCTCTCTTGCAGCTGATAAGTTAGTTGCCTTCTGCATTCTTGCTGCTCTTCTCTAGAATATTTTTCTCTGTATTGCACCATCACTTTAGTAGTGTTTAATGTTGCCAATGAGTTACAATGGCTTACTAAGGTAGTTTTTCTATGAAAGTGTTCATCTACGAACACCAAAAATAATGAAGAAATGTGTTGTGTGTGTGTGTGTGGGGGGGGGGGGGGTGGCAAGACCCATGGAACCATTTAAAACTGATTTCAAAAGCACAAAAGCACCAGAACTGTTCTGTGACTGCAGAGCAGTTGAATGGTTGCCAAAACTAATAATTGTTTATTCACAGGCCCCATGTGACAACGGCTCCAAAATCCAAAACTACATTCTTCATTGGGATGAGGTAGTGTTCTATTTACATTGTAAGAAGTATATTACAGTTTGTGGGCTCATCTTAAAAATGCAATGGGGATATTGCCAGCAAATAAGTTGTTTAAACTAAAAGACTTTTTTTTTCTGAAGGGGAAGGGCACTGGCGTGTTTGAGCAGTGCTACTACGGACCTCAGAAGCAGTACAGAGTGACCAAGCTTTCACCAGCCTCAAGATACTCCTTCCGCCTTGCAGCCAAAAATGACATGGGCATAAGGTAGACGCGTTATGCCCTTGCCTCTTTTTCCGGATCACACTTTCCTTGCTCTCCATATTACACCATTGCTCTGATGCTCACTCTCTGTCGGTCTACTCTCTCTCCTTCCCATTCTCGCCTGTTCTCTCCACCTTTTTTCCAGTGAGTTCAGTGAGGTGGTTGACTTGTTCACTTCGTGCAGTGTGCCCTCGCCACCCCTCCCTCCAGAGCTGGCAAAGGCTGGTGTGACCTGGCTGTGTGTGCAGTGGCAGAGACCCACAGGCTCTCCCAAGGAGGATGACATCTATTACGTTCTGGAGATGGAGGAGGAAGGCTCTGTAAGGCTTGGCTTGTTGTCTTTAACCATATATACCTTTTAATTTGGAACACCACTACTAAAGCAGAATTTAGATCAGCACAGACAAAATATTTTAGGCACAATGTCAATAAAGGCAAAACACAAATAGAGCATACTGTAGATAATGCCTGTATTCATACCAGTAGAGCTTCATCGACTTAGGCAAATTAACAAAATTCTTAATTTTTGACACATATGTTGGTTGGTCATGTCAGTGCACATTGCCTGCTGTTCCCAGTATTGGAAGAACAAACCATAAAGAGATATACAAATATGTATTGGAGCTTTTCACTTGCAAGTGCAACGCCAGTATGAATGCAAAATGCCAATGAATAAATATTCACGTGCAACTATGCACTGTAGTTTTTCAGTTTGTCACGTTTAAATGGGTTTCTGAATGTTATTGCTAGCGAAAACTATATAAAACAATAAGTTCTCAGCTTCCCCGACGCTAATCTTTGCTACAGCCCCTTTTGTTCTTGTGCATTGCTGTGGTTGTTTTATAAGGCATTGCTCACTAAGTTGTTCTCATTTTCCTCCTGCCATTCATCTTTCTTCAAGGGATATGGCTTCCAGCCAAGCTATGATGGTGAGGAGCTCTCCTGCACAGTCAGGAACCTCCACAGGAGTACTAAGTACAAGTTTCGGGTAAGAGAGCCCTTGTGATGTGTGCAATCTCAGCTGAGCCAATGATCTGTAGACTTAATTCAGGGTGCAGTTTGCCGTCTTTGTGTGGAAGAGGCTGGTTTCTGTCAGGGAGGGTACTGAGGCAGACTGAGGTGGCAGCCCTTGTCTATTTGCGTGGCTCCACCAACAGGGTGGCGGACCACTTGTAACACAGACAAGAGGACACTACAGTTCACTCTACATATGCCGTGTTCTTTTGGCAGCCAGTTGAATGCGTTTAGAGATGAGTGTTGTACCACTGAGCAACCCAACTGACTGGAACAAGTCAAGCTTTGTGTTCAAGGCATGGTGGTGCTAAGCCTTGGCAGTCAAACAACTGCTTCAGTTAATGGAGAGGTGAACATCTCTCTCCCCCTCTTTGATATCGTCTACTAAACTTCTCCCGTTCCTGTCTCGATCTCTATGTATGATTCATTCCCCTTTGTACAATTATAGATTGACCCCTCACAGATATGAGGTGGATGTCTTCACTCTGTTGCTGCTGACTTGTTAGCATTGCATAGAGGGCAAGTAATGCTCTTTGTCGAAGCTCTTAGTGATTTTCATTCAAATTATAACCTCAGTCGTTTATTTGTTTGTAGATGGGTTTATTATAATTTGGGTGATTAAAAGAAGACTGATTTGAAGAGGCGGTTCATGGGATTACAAAAAAGAATCTAATCTAACTAAAATGGAAGGAATGTCTGTGTATGACAGTCCTTTGATTTTTCTCGGCAACCACTCATCTGATCAACTTCACACTTGGCGGGTGTATTGCTGAGGACCCAAGGAAGTGCAGTGTCGAGGGTGAAGTTGTTTGGATGAGCAGTTGTCAAGAAAATCAAAGGACAGATATAAAGACATACAGACAGACGTTCTTGTGGTGACCAGACGAACAGCAGCAATCTGCCCACATTGTGATCTGGGGGGCGGGGGTTAACACCCGAACGGGCACCACACTAGTCTCCTTAAATGCAAAGAGTGACTTGAGCATTTTCCTTACTTGTTTGGTAGTTTCACTAATTGTTAAAAAGACAACAGCACATCTAACTGTAAGTATAACCAAGGCCTCCTAGTGGAAAAAGCAGATGGAAAAATGAACACTGGAACCCTCAGTCGTCTGAGAGCCAATCACAAGGAATTTCAAAGACTTGCATGTGTTGAGGCGGAGGACCAAGACAGTGCTTAAGCAAACGCTTAAAAAGATGTGACCACAGCTCTGACAAAGAAGGTAAATGTTCTGAAAGAATTTCACAGGCCTTGATAAATTACCATTTTTTCCACATATGATTTAAACCCTACTAAACCTAGACCAGGCGGTCGAAGAAGGTTGAATCAGTTCATCTAGATACAGCGTTTATTGACAGATAGGTTTCATCACTCAACTAAGTGACATCTTCCGTCTAAACTGACTGCAGGTATCCCCACCCTAATAAACAATACAATACAGTTGCATAACGACCAAAACCAACAACCAGTGTCATATGCAAATATGGGTGTGACCATTAATTAGAGATTCAAAGGCCATGTGTACTATTCACAGAGGTGATTCTGTATGTGGCGGGAGTGTCAGAAAAGCTGAGATGTGTATTTTCAAAACATCGTGTCTCAGTTGCTTTCAAACCCCAAAACACGCTGCGCCAGAAGTTGGCCACACTCCAAGGCCTGGGTCCCCTGGCACAAACAGAGCAATATGGTGCACGCTGTTAAGTGCCAGGAGGATTGCCGTGACTGGCCAAAAGAATGGCACAACACAGGAGAGCTAACATGTCAGGCCAGGACTCCACTGTCTACACCCATCTACAGGCCAGTGGCCACTCTTTCAAGGATGAGGATGTGCAGATCCTTAATAGGGAGGAACGCTGGTTTGAACGGGGAGTCAAAGAGGCCATCTATGTGAAGCGGGAATGACCATCCCCGAACTGAGGGTGGGGGGGCTAAGAGTACATCTCTCACCATCTTACAATGTTGTGATTGCAAACATTCCCAAATCCTCTGTGAATAGTACCCATGGCGTTTGAAACTAGTTAATGGTCACACCCATATTTGCATATGAAACTGGTCGTTGGTTTCAGTCGTTATTCAACTGTATTGCACTGTATTGTTTATAGGAGTGGATACCTGCAGTCAGTTTAGACTGAAGAGGTCACTTCGTTGATGAAACATATCTGTCAAACATTGTATCCAGATGAACTGATTCAACCTTCTTTGATTTTCTTACCTGGATCATTGAGCATGTGTCAAGACACTAGACCAGGCGGGTAAAGTTTCCCCATTCCTTCAGCAACTGTGGCTAGAAACCAGCCACCATTTGGAGGTTGTGTTCTGAAAATTAATTTGGCTACTAAAATAGTTAAAATGTCTGGTGAATTTTGCAGATCATTAGCCACTGTTGATGGTGAGTTAAACTTTTCCTGTCCCCCACACGCAAACTATGTTACACCAAAGACATGATACAAGTATTTCACAGTGTAGCGGTAGCTCACGTCAGCTCTAGCATACTGAACACTACTTTGACAGCGTTCTGAAAGAAAATGTCAGCTCTGTCAGTTTGACGAGTGGCATTAGGATTTCAAGTGTGCGTCCCAGTGATTCATTATCAGCACTTCTCGGTATTCTGCCAAATGTAAAAAGTACTGGCGCACAATAGGCAATGTTATCACGAACCAGCTGCTTTTTATCATTTTAGATTATTTCTAATGTATATTATAGGCCAAAAAGGTGGCAGAGGGGGCAGGTTTTGGCTGCTTGTGCAGACTAAAGCCTCTTATCTTGTAGCACTGAGGCCATATTCTGGCAATTTCTTTTGCATGTGTCAAGCCTGTAGCATGGTCTGAAATAAATCATGGGGCTTCAATCTTTACTTGTGAAACCTTGGAAAAGAAGTATATACTTAAATGTTTTGTATCCCACAATAGTTTATGAATTGATCGGATCATTGTCACTGACTTTTCTTAGGCGTAAGCGTCTGTTAAGGCATCACCACACAGCTTATATCAGATGCAAACAAGTAGATCTGTAGCCGCACCAGTCAATGCTGGAGCAGGTTGTATAGTAAAAGGAAGATTCCTGGTTCGATCCCTGGCTCCAGGGAGCATGGTGAAGTTACCCTGAGCGAAGACACTGAACCTCTAATTGCTCCAGATGAGTAGTTTGGCGCCCTTGCATGGCAGCCTCCACTATCAGCATATGAATGTGTGTGTGTGAATGGGTGAAAGTGAGACATGCATTGTAAAGCACTTTGAGTGGTCAGTAGACTAGAAAAATTTTGTATAAATATGGTCCATTTACCATTTATGTGGATGAATTCTCAGTAGGCCTGCTAGGGATATTTGCATATTGTAGCAGATGTGCCATGCTAAAATGCAAATGCCATTAAAGCCATTGTCCCTTGTTGCCTGCTTTTGTTATTACTTTTGTTAGTGTTAAGCGGTTGCACGTCATAATGTAGGGGTGGATTTCGTCTCAGAAAGGGCTCTTCCCTCTGGCCCTGAGATTCCTTCATCACCTTCCTCATTATCTTAAATCACAGTTTGTTACCAGGAAATGCGATGGCCTTTACATGCACTTCTCCGTTGAATCTATGCAAACAGTGGCCAGCATTGTAACACCAAAAAATGTAAATCCTGACTGCCAGTGTACATGCACTCACTCCAGGTGGCGGCGTACAACACCGAGGGTAAGAGTAACCCCAGTCAGGTGGTGGAGTTCATCACATGCCCAGACAGACCCAACAGCCCCTCCAGGCCTGTCATCAGGGGAAGAGTCCTTCCCAACAGCTTCAAGATAGCGTGGGGTAAGCTGGGCCACTGAAGACCCTCTCCCGATTCAAAATTCTTGGCTGTAACTACCCTCTGTGATGTTCTTATTGAACAATGAAGTTTGTTGATGTTTTCGTAATAGTTTCTTTCTGTGTCTGTTTATTTGGGTTTTTAGAGCCTCCAAAAGATAGTGGCGGGGCAGATGTTACCAAGTACACTGTGGAGCTCTCTGAGGGGTTAAGTGGTATGTTACAAGTGTTGATTATGAAAATGACTGATGCCAAGTGCTGATTTACACCAACCAATAAATGGAGGGTAGGCATCCGGGTAGCATAACAGTCTATTCCGTTGCCTACCAGTATGGGGATCACTGGTTCGAATCCCCATGTTACCTTCGGCTTGGTCGGGTGTCCCCACAGATACAATTTGCTGTGTCTGTGGGTGAGAAGCCCGATGTCAGTATGTGTCCTGGTCACTGCACTAGCGCATCCTCTGGTTGGTCGGGGCGCCTGTTCGGGGGGGGGGGGGGACTGGGGAGAATAGTGTGATCCTCCCAGGTACTACGTCCCCCTGGTAAAACTCCTCACTGTCAGGTGAAAAGAAGCGGCTGGCGACTCCACATGTATTGGAGGAGGCATGTGGTAGCCTGTAGCCCTTCCTGGATCGGCAGAGGGGGTGGAGCAGTGACCGGGAGAGCTCGGAAGAGTAGGGTAATTGGCTGGGTACAATTGGGGAGAGAAAGGGGGGGGGGCACAAAAAAATAAAAACAATAAATGGAGTGGACTTTGAACCAGTGACACTTGTGTTTTTCCCGCCTAGGCTTGACATGGGAGCTGACATACTCTGGTCCAGCCACAGAACACGTGTGTGAGGGCTTGAAGCCTGGCTGCTCCTACCAGACCCGAGTTTACTGCATGAGTGAGGGGGGGCAGAGCCCAGTGAGTCATTGAACACAAATGCATACATGCCAGCATTCAAGCATGAAACCTGCACATCAATGCAGGAAGATTTTTCTGAAAATATAATTGCACATGCTGTGATCACAGCATGAAAGAAATAGTGAAATGTGTAAATGGCAACCGTTTTACTTTCCGCAAACATACATGTGTGAACGTACATCTGTGGGGAACATGCATAAATGAGTTGGAAAAACTGACAAAATTCCATTTGATTTAAACTATCGCCCAGAGTGTTAGATGTCAGAATTACATTTAACAGTCAAATGTAAGAACATTCCGACATGCATGCATGCACTTCACGTGGTTGCACACATCAGTGTGGCCATAAAGCATGATAACTACTGTATTTTAGCTTACGATGTTTTGGAACATTCCTCTGTATCGCAGTCCTGATCCCTGTGTTGTGTGCAGTGGTATGCATGCCCTGCGAAGCGGTCCTAAATCCCATCAGCTCCCTTGGATGATCTGATAAATTTGATGTGAATAATTTTAGACATGTGCTCTATTTATGGAGAGTTTTAATAAGAAATTGTCATTCAGATCGTTTCCCTGTGTTGGAGGGAATTAGTCGATGCTTCCTCGTGTGTAGGTACAAGACAAAAAGGCTCTAATCGATTAACCCTCCTTGCATGTGTCAAAGGATGTTTTTTCTTAATCGGTTCATCTCACAGACGCACTTCATTAATTTCCTCATCAGCTGTTAGTGCATGTATTTATTCACGATGAGGCTTGTTAAGAATCATGACTCATGGTGGCAAGCTCCTGTCTTCTTGGCGCAGCACAACGTGACATAACACTCACATGTTTGCCTTTTGTCACAGAAGTTGAGTCTGAAAAAGGATGATTTTTGCCAGACATGATCCGTCCTGTTGTAATCATGGAATAGTACTGCAGGAGCAAGAGCATGGTGTTCTGAATAGTAGTGTAACACTAAAGATGGATTTCAGTTTATTTCCCCACAGCAAACTGTTGTCGTTGCCTGAATTGTTGTGATAAGGTGTTGGAAACGATGCCCGATACTCATACTGTTTTTTTGTGTGAGAGTATGGTAGAGAGAGGAACTGAGATTTTGTCAGTCCTGTATTTTCTTTCCATCTTAATTGGTGTGTTGCTTCTGCTTGCAAGCTGTCGGAGATCCTGCAGGTCCAGACTCCCGCAGTGCCCCCGGGACTTTGCCAGCCTCCTCGCCCGGTGGGCAAGCCCAAAGCCAGGGAGGTGCAGCTGCGATGGGGTGAGTCATTCCTCTCTGAATCAAATCTGTGTGGGCTGACTCTAGATTCTGTTTGATGCCTTAGTTTGTGCTACCAGCCAGTATCTTAAAGCAGTGAATGTAGTGTGTGCACATCCGTTACTTGATGTTTGTTCGTTTTTCTTCTTGGGCATTTTTTTTTTTTTTTACCCCACCGAGCTGCCTGATTGTCTGAGAATAGAGCCTGATCTAACTGTTTTTAGTCATGGGTATTGGCTTTTTGCAAATTTTCTAGGCCCCCCTCAGATGGATGGAGGGAGCCCAGTGTCCTACTACAGTGTGGAAATGTGTGGGCCGCAGTCAGAGGAGAGCAGGGAGGTTTACCAAGGCACTGAGCTGGACTGCACCGTGGGAAGCTTATTGCCTGGCAGAATCTACAGCTTCCGGCTGAGGGCAGCCAATAAGGCTGGGGTGAGACAAGGATCAAAAATCTTTTAAATAAAAAATTAATTTGAAGCTGCATGCTGTAATCACTCTTATATCTCATATGATAAAATGCAATGTGAAATTTTCAGTTGTATTATGTTACTTGTTAATCTGTGCCGACAGTTTGGGCCTCTTTCGGAGCGTAGCGAGGTGACCACAGGCCCCGGGGCCCCAGAAGCCGGCAGGGCTCCCCAAACCACATGCAAATCCCCCAGTTGTGTTGTAGTTAGCTGGGAGGTAAGACTTGTTCCACTCCATCACTGATGCATGTAAATCATAAAATCACAGCAGTGATATACTGAGACTGTGACAAAGGTGAAACCTCACAACTACTAAATATTGGTACACCCTACCTGGGTGTTCATATGCCCGTTTCAATGTTATGTCCCCCAGGCTCCACCATGCAACGGAGCACCTGTGTCAGAGTACCGTCTGGAGTGGGGGGCTGCCGAGGGCAGCATGCAGGTGTGTTACAGTGGACCGGGACTGAGTCACGAAATGAAGGGGCTGCTCCCAGCCACTAACTACTTCTGCCGGGTACAGGTGAGTTTAGCATACACACATCACATCATCAACCCATTACAGTAGCCTTTATCAGTCCTTTCAACTGGAAAATAGTGGCCTTCAGTATATCTTGCATAGGTTTCTAATCCGGTATGATCCATGAGTTGTTTCTCTCAGGCCAAGCTGCACAGCTGAAAGTTATGATTTTCACCAAGAGAAAAAAAGATTAAAATCTGACCTTAGCTTTCAGGAGCCCTTACACTTAACTCTCCACGTGAGATCAAAAACAGGGTTTTTTTTTGGGGGGGGGGGGGGCGTCTGGGTAGCGTTGCGATCTATTCCATTGCCTACCAACATGGGGATCTCCGGTTCGAATCCCCGTGTTACCTCCGGCTTGGTTAGCGACCCTACAGACACAATTGGCTGTGTCTGCGGCTAGGAAGCCGGATGTGGGTATGTGTCCTGATCGCTGCACTAGTGCCTCCTCTGGTCAGTCGGAGCACCAATTCGGGGGGGGCTGGAGGGAATAGTGTGATCCTCCCACGTGCTACGTCCCCCTGGTGAAACTTCTCACTGTCAGGTGAAAAGAAGCAGCTGGCGACTCCACATGTATCGGAGGAAGCGTGTGATAGTCTGCAGCCCTCCCGGGGTTGGCAGAGGGGGTGGAGCAGTGACCGGGAAGGCTCGGAAGAGTGGGGTAATTGGAAGATACAATTGAAAAATCGGGGCGAAAAAGAGGGACCCCCCCCCCCCCCAAAAAAACCGTTTTAGGAACGTTTTTGTAGAATATGTAGCAATTTGTTATGTTATTGCCTGACCAAAGAGGGAACAAAATGTGGATATGAGGACTCTGGATTCTGTTTTACAACAGCTAACAAAGGTTTTTGTTTGTTTTTTTTTTAAACTTTATTTATAGGTCCCCCCCCTAAAAATCTACAAACAAAGATTAAAACACCCCCCCCCCACATGACACCAAAAAAAAAAAGAAGAAAGAAGAAAAACAAGCTAGTCAGAGAAAAAAAGAAAAAAAGAAAACAAAATCATCAATTAAACATGTATGAAAACAAAGGGGCTTTGTTTGTTATAGTTGGAACCACTCAGTAGTAAGACACCTAGTGCTAAGTACATATATGCACACAAACAGGCACACATATACGCACACAGAGATATATACAGTATATGCACATACTTATACACAAATAAAGAGATGTGCATACCCAAACATCTCAATACAAATATTTAAGTACAGGCGGACAGGCTCATCAACAGTAACACAGTAAGTCACTTATTACAGCTAAATTATCCCGAATTATTAAAGCATCACCCGTTCCTGGTCCTAATACTTAGAATAAAAGGGTAGTTGCTGTAATTGGGGGGGAAAGAGATCTATTTTACATCAGATCGCCACCTTGTGGTCAAAAGTTGCCCCTACACATATGAGTGAACAGACACTGTCCATACACATTCCTTTCTGTTGCTCTTGTCTCTTGCTAAGGCTGTGAATGTTGCTGGCGTCGGACCCTTCAGTGAGGCGGTGCTGTGCCAGACGCCCTGCTCTGTGCCCGCAGCTGTCAGCAACGTCCACGCGCTCAAGGAGGCTGAGCTGCATGGGTACGAGGCCTCCTTGGATGTTGAGGAAGATGAAGAGGATGATGATGGCAGTTCCCCGCCACCACCACTTTACTCTCCATCCACCTGCCTAGGTCTCTCTTGGGAGCCCCCTTGTGACCATGGTTCTGAGATCACTTCCTACCTGATTGACCTGGGAGAACGTCAGCCCATTGTCGTTGGCCCCGTCACCAAATATATCATCCAGCACTTGCAGCCTGACACCAGTTACAGGTACACACTTCCTCTTACTAAATGCAAAAGGGGCTGAAGATTATGCCATATTATGCAAGTTTTATTATGCAGTTCTGATTGTTTTGGTATATCATCCATGTCCAATAAACAGTCTTAAAGGTGTCATTGCTACCTGAACGCTGACCTCTGTCATTCATTGGCGTAAGTAATGACTACAAATCAAACTAGGCACACATTTTGGCACCCCGTTGAAGACCTTTTCCACAACAACAAAAGCGGTCAGCCAGCCTGGCTGCCGTGTTTTTAAATGCAGAAACCTGGAGAGTGGGTTGTTTAAATTGCTACCATTCAGCATATCCCATACTTATATCTACGACACGTAAATATCAGCAGGGGGTATACTGAAATATTGCAGCTTTTAATTTAGTAATGTGCTGGCAATGCAAGCTTATAAGATGTTGGTATTGCAGCCATGTGTGGCGATGCAGGGACAGTCATGGCAGGAGCAGCCAGCAAACGGTATTTGTATTAGAGAGACATCAATGAAGGTTGAGTCAGTTCATCTGGCTACAATGTTTATTGACGGATACATTTCATCACTCATGTAAGTGACCTCTTCAGTCCAAACTGACTGCAGGTAACCCCACCTTTATAAACAATACAGTTGCATAACGACTCTTGCGCCCCCCCCCCCCGCCTCTTCGGTTCAGGGATGGCGAGGTTCTAAGAGTACACCTGTAACCATCTTACAATGCTGTGATTGCAAACATTCCCAAATCCTTTGTGAATAGTACACATGGCCATTGAAACTGTAGTTAATGGTTACACCCATATTTGCCTATGAAACTGGTTGTTGGTTTCAGTCGCTATGGAACTGTATTGTTTATAAGGGTGGGGATACCTGCAGTCATTTAGACTGAAGAGGTCACTTAAATGAGTGATGAAACGTATCTGTCAATAAGCGTTGTGTCCAGATGAACTGATTCAACCTTCTGTGATTTTCTTACCTGGGTTGTTGAGCATGCATCAAGACAAATGAGAAAGATCATTTACAGGGCAGAGCAGCACATTTCCAGCTGGCTTTCTCTTTAGATTGTAGTGGCATTCCGTGCACCCTGCATTAATCTGACGTTGTTTGAAAATTATTCACTTAATCATTTAAATGTGCAAGTCATGGTTTCTAAAGAGGAGACACCATCTCTAAGTGTATGGTTGCTTACTCTGTAGAAAACAAGATGCTCACTTGAATGAACCTCTGGATTCGTTTTTTCTCTTTCTCCCCCGAGTCCAGTACTAATCATCTTAAAGGCAGTAATGTTTTATTGTTATGAAGCACATTCTTATTGTGATGTGACTGGTTGATATAGATGACCCAAACCCAGAGATATCCATAAAAAGTAAAGATTATATGTTTGCTCAGATCAGTAAAGTTATGACTTTTTTTTCCCCCTAATTTTTGTTCGCCTGTCACTCTACAGGGCTCCACAGGTCACAGGTGCAGCTATAAATCTATCCAGTCCCACTAAAACAAAAATAATTGGTTGCAACAGTGCGACTCGGCTCTCATTGGTCAGATTATCATAAAATCCTGATTTGGTCAAGCAGTTGGCTGATTTTGTGTGCATTGTTTTCGTATCCTGCTTTGGAATACCTACTGGCAGGATTTGTTTCTCTGTCTTGCGACCCGCCTGAGCTCGTAACAATAACATTGTTCTTCATGCAGGAACAGGAAGCTAACTAAAGTTTGCAGAATTTCGCTCATTATGAAAGGAGATGTCTCAATTCACATTGGCCTAAAATAGGCCTAAAATACTTGTTTTCAAGTAAGTAAAATTCCCCACTACCTAATACACCTACCATGCCCTTGCCATCTTTGTCTCTCAAGGCAAACATTTCACCAGAAGAAACCGACTCCGACACAGGAACAGACGCAGTCACAAAAGGAATCCGTGAAAGAAACCGAGCAGTCACATCCAGATAAAGAGCCCAAGAGTTATAACTTTCACCCTGAATTTACATAGAGTAGAATAGAATTGACCTTGATGTTTATTACCTACTGAGTTTATTACAGACAGTGCAGATCGACTGTTACAGGCAGCTCAAAATTTGTGTCTGCCGTGCTACAGTTTAAGTACGAGACCCTCAAACTTTATTACAAAAGACATAAGCACCTGCAATGCAGGGAGCTGTCCCCATCCAGCAGTGTTTTCAACTACGAGAAGTGACTGCTACATCTCATGGTGCAGCAGATGTAGTAAGGTTTAACAGGGCATGCAATATCGCAGGAGAAATGCTGTTCACGGAATTTAAAACACAAATGTTGCTCAAAAAATTGATTTACTGTAAATCCAACATACAGTAACAATGTTGCATGTGTACAATTCATTGGGGTGATTTTTTTTTGGGGGGGGGGGGTCAGAGATGCATCATTCAGTTGTGCAGCACTGCAATAAATTGTTAGTGCAATCAAATTATCTGCTAGTGCTACTCGCTGGAAAAACTTAGTGGCTCCAGTGCCACCAATGTAAAATGTTAGACTGGAGCCCTGCTCTCACACAGTCTTTCTCTCTCGTTTTCTCTTTCTTCTTGTGGTCCAGGATCAGAATCCAGGCCCTGAACAGCCTGGGCGCCGGCCCTTTTAGTCACACTTTTAAACTGAAGACGAAGCCCCTGCCCCCACAGCCCCCTCGCCTGGAGTGCACAGCCTTTAGCCACCAGACCCTCAGGCTCAAGTGGGGTGATGGCCCAGCAAAGGCAGCCACCTCAGACGCCCCCCAGTACCAGCTGCAGATGGAGGACAGGAATGGCAGGTCAGTGACCCATTAGTCTTGCCCATGTGGAAGTATCATCTCACATCAGATACACAGACAGAACGAGGGCTTGGTGTTAGTAGATATTCATCAAAAGCAGTGTGCCAAATAATGAGTCTTCTAAAGATACAGGGCACTGATGATCTGCTATATACCAATTCATATTCCATGACAGGAGTTTTTAATCTTACTTTGCCCCCCCCCCGCTCTCTCTTTCTTTCTCTCTCTTACATGTCATTGCAGATTTATCTCCTTGTATAAAGGACCATGCCACACCCACAAAGTCCAGAGACTAAATGAGTCTACCTCTTACACGTTCCGCATCCAGGCCTTTAATGAGGCGGGCGAAGGGCCCTTCTCTGATGTTTACACATTCACCACCCCGCGCTCTCTTCCAGCCCCTTTGAAAGGTACTGTGGTAGATCGTTCCTCCCTCTCACTCTTTCTGTCTCTTGCACATCCTCTTGCACATACACTTTCTCTGTCGCACGCTCTCCTCTCTCGCAAGCACTCTCTAGCTAGCTGGATCTATTCCAATCTTTATCTCACTACTCATGTCCACATAGTAGGGTGCTCAGCTTTTAACCTCACTTGACCTGAGCTCAACTGTTTGGATTAAACCCCATCAGCTGTTGATTCGTCTGCCCACTTTCGTCCTCCACCAACGTGTTTCTTATCTAAGCCTTAACCAGATTGAGGCCTCTCGATATAGCCAATGTCTTGAAATTGATGAGGAAGATGCATCTGGATTTTAGCTCTGTGTTTGAATCAGGGTGTTCACTGTTCAGTTTGTCAATAGCTCAGTGGTGTCACTTCTCACCCTGCTTATTGGATTGTTAACCGCCTCTGATTAAATTCAAATTATTTACCTAACACTTTGTGAGAGGACAACAGCATTTATACGACTAGGTTCAAGAGTCACAGAGGAAGTTGACTTTAAGTTTGTTTTGAGATTTTTAAGTGCTGAACTACTACTCGGATGTGTTCAAGGGATATATTTGAAATTGCGTTATATTAATTTTCATGCATTAATAAATGTTTATTTGATTATTTTAAATGTGACTTTAATCCAAGTGCATATTCAGCAATGTTAAAATTGTTTCTTGAGCTTATTTATCGTATCTGACAGGTTGTTTTAAATTTGCTATCAGGTTATCCACTTGTTACAAATACTACCCAGCTTCAGTATAGCACTCATGATATCTGCTTTGCTCTCTCTCTTTCTTAAACATCAACAACCCCCAGCCCCCAAATTGGAGCGTTTGGAGGACCATTCCTGTGAAGTCTCGTGGGAGGCTTTGCCACCCATGAAAGGAGATCCAATCATATACACTCTGCAGTGCATGATGGGAAACTCTGAATTCAAACAGGTATCTGATGCCTCCCAAGTTAGCCACACCCCTCCCAAATGTCTCTCTCCTAATTAATTTATTAAGTAATGTAAGTCTGGGATTGCTTTATCGTTCACCCTTCCTCTTTTGCCTGTGATTGACCTGCCATCCTTCTCCATGACCGTTTTATTCGGATCAGGAAACAAATAAATCAAGCGGCTTAATGTTTTCATCGAAGCATCATAGCGCTCTGTATTAGTCACCGCTGACTTTAAATTGCCCATTATGTAAAAGGTCATTGATCCATGAGGTATCCCTGGTGTCTTGCCTTTGCGAGAAAATGCACCGTCCTCAGTAGCCTCCAGCAGCATTAACCTGGAAAAATGGCAATGGCTGGGATACAAAATCTTACCACATTAGAGTTCCCAATCTAATAAAGGAGCTGAAATATATGGCTGCCATCCTGCATGAGCGTCTTTCCCTCTCCATTTCCAGTCAGAGTGCCTTGCATTGTGACAATGCAGACAATGTTTTAGGATAGGAAATCCTATATTTCCACTATGTACTACCTGGAATGAGGCTGGTAAACTGCCTGGAGACCAGACAAGTGGAGCTTGACTGTCATATACACTAGAGATGGCTCCGTACTGTGGTATTTCTCGCTAGTTGAAAAACTGCAGTGATTAATAACTGAGTGTAATTTCCTCATCCAACTCTCCATCCGCCATTTGTGAGTGTAGTTTCCTCAGCCAACGCTCTATCCGCCATTTATACTGTAAGAGTTAGAAACATGGAAGCTTCAGACAGAAATCTCCAAACCTAAAGGAATCTGAAAGGAGTGTCAGTTTAGTACATCCTCAGCAAGGAAGTAAAACAGTAGCACAGAAAGAAAAACAGTGTGGTTGAGATTAGGAGTTTATAAATACAGCTTACCTCAAAGGAAGCAAAACAAAGACTGAATTGGAGGACAGTTTCTCTAATCGACAACAAACCACAACACAGTGTGAAATATTTAGAACAAGCAGCTTCTTCAACAACATGTTACCCACAGACAACAGTAACTTTATCTGTATGTCATTCTTGTTTTCTACCTACGTCTTGTCTTGAATCCATATCTTGTCCACTGATTCCCCTTCCCCGTTCCCTCTCCCTGTCTCCCTGTCAGGTCTACAAAGGCTCTGCCGCATCCTACCATGCTCAGAACTTACAGCCCACCAGTGATTACCGCTTCCGAGTGTGTGCCATTAGGCAGTGCCAGGATGCCCCAGAGCTGGCGGGTCCCTACAGTCCCACAGTGACCCTCTCCCCACAGCGGGTGGATCCGGCAGTGGGAAGTGGCCTATCTGGCCCAGGATCCAGAGCTGGGGCTGAGTCCAGCAGGGCCAGACGCAGCCTGACCGATGAGCAGTGTGCTTTCCTGCTCCTCATGGTCTTTGCTGTCATTGCCATCCTCATTGCTTTTGTCATCCAGTACTTTGTCATCAAATGAGTACTTCTAACGCACACCCGACGGCAGGATTATAGCTTTATTTCCAGTCAGTTTGTTTTCTTTCTTGTACATGATGTTTTCTGTTGTCACCAGGGTAATTTGCATAGCTGTGTCAGGATGTTGGGGGCATTGGGGGGGGGGGGGCAGCAGGAGAGGTTTGAACAGCTGTTTTTAGGAATGACGCCACATCTTGTGCCCTAAGATTCTTTCTTGACTACTCCTCTACCTTCCTTCACTCCTAACTAACAGCAACATGGTTCAATGAAGGTTTCTGTTCCATCTTGTTTGGCTTTCATGTGCTGAAAGAAGTTGGTTGGGAGTGTGTGTGTGTGTGTGGGGGGGGGGGGGCAGGGAGGACACTTTGAATCATGTGCTTGTTGATTACAATGATAATATATATACGAATGTGTGTGTTTGTGTGTGTGTATATAGTATATGATAACATATATATATATATACACATACATAGACACATATGTGTGAGAGAGAGAGAGAACGAGAGAGTATGTGAATAGAAGTACTAATTATTTATATTTACATTTATGTGTCCAGTTTGAAAACTGTTTTGGTGTTCCAAAAAATAGTATATAGGTATGTTGTTAGCCTATGTGCTGTTCGATTCTGGGACAAGGTGGGGCCAGTGTTTGCACAGTGAGGCGCGTCCAATTGCATGTGTAGTTGTACCACGATGGGGTACGCGAGGGCTTGAGGGCCAGGCGAACGGAGTGACCCCCTGCCAGGGCTTAAGGAGGTATATATAGCAAGAGGAGCAACGGATCTGAAATTCTTGTTTGCATTATAGAGCGTTCATTTAGCACTTTCCGACTTTTTGATGTTCAGAATGTTTAAGGATGCAAAAATGACTGGAGAAATGTTAGTATATTTTTGTACAGTAAGACACAGGGATCTGTAAGTTTAGGGAAATGTGGCTCAGTATAAAAGTTAGAAAACCAACAAGAACCAAACTAACAATGAATTCTAATTATTTTTACTATCATATAGTTCTACTGTAGCTTGTTTTTACAATCATGCAGCTGCTTTACTCTGAGATACTTTTCAACACACAAAAAAACAATAATGTACGCTTACCTGTTGTTGTTTTGTTTTTTGTTTTTTCTTCCTTTTCCCTGTAATTAATTTTTGCACCTTAGTGAAAGAAAACCTCGACTCACTGTGTCTTGGTCTTGTGATGCATTTTATAGAAGACATTTTGAGATTGTGCAAAAGCCCTACACGTGTTTTGGGTATTTTAAAAGTTGTAGTACCACATAATGTGTCATTGAAACAGCTGAGCTCTTGGGGGTGGGGTGGGGGAGGGGGGGTGTTTGAGAACCAGTTGTTTCAGAGACCGTGATCGGAGAGAATGGGGGGCGGGTTGCTCTGGAGTTATTTCTTTATTTCTGTTAAGATATTTCTCGTTTGTTTTTAGTTTTAGAAAACACTAAAACGTATTTCGTTTCCTTTTTATTCTTCGCAACATTTATTTGTTAGTAAACACACATAATCAGATGAGATTTTTTTTTTTTTTTAAATAGGTTCCACTTATTCCGGTTTATTTCAATTTCTTTGGTCAGGTCATACATGTTTGAAGTATATATGTTTTTTTTTATAACACTGAAGTAATATAATGCTCTCCAGAGAAGAGAAAAGCCGAGTACTCATGAAACGGAAAGAAAACGGCAGATGCGAAACGTGTTATCTCATGTACTTCCTGTGAATCTAAATTTGCCTTTTTCTCTGTGTGTTAAGTATTTGTAACAGATCGCTGACGCTGAGTTATCAGCTGCGATCTGGCCGTAGGGTCTAGTGTTGTGTTTGGTTATGGGCAGAACAACTACTGTTGCAAACTGTTTAAGCAAAACGCAGGTACCTTGCAAAACGTCTCGCATAATTACATGATTTGGTCTTTCAGGCATTCTGCAAATGTCCTCTTTGTCATTTAAAGAATTCAAATTCCTATTTTTGATAGTGATTGCAATGTGTGCCATTGTAACACCTCCCCACCATGGGGGTAAACCACCGTTGGCTGGGGAGGGAGGGAGGGGGGGTTAACAAAACGCTACAAAAACAAATAAAATATGCACAAAAAAGGAGACCATTTTTATGTAATTTTAATGTTTGCAGTTACCTCATACCGTACATTCCAAATTGAAAATTTGTTATACATACTACCAGACATATCACTTTAAAATGTTCATTATGGGGAGAAATGTATAATCATAGATATGTATCTAAAGTGTATCTGTATAGCCATGATATCTACAAAGGATCCATGCACAATAAAAGATTTATGATTCTTAATCGTTGTCGACGTTTTGGTTCGTATAAGATTTGCTGTTTTTGTGTCGCCGTCACCGTGACACGGGCTTGCCGACTGGTGGCGGTTCCGGACCATTTCAAATGGGGGGGGGGGCAGGCTTGGGCCACATGTGATTTTAGGGGTACCAAATATATTAAGCTCAGCTGTTACATACCACCACCACCCCCATAGGTTCGCGTCTCCAAAAGACAAACGATAGACGTATAACAGTAAACACATGAATACTCGTTCAGTGTTAATGTACATTTTATTTATCGCTGCCCAGGAAATACAGTTTCCCCTCTCTGGGAATAAATGTGGGACGAAAATATTCGCCACAGTTAGGGGGGCCAAGCTTAATATTACGGGGGCACTGCCCCCCCCCTTAGAACCGCCACTGTTGCGGACAAAAGTAGTAGTTGGAACAGTGATATTAGAGTTGAACGGCTGCGTCCATGTTGACATTTAAACTAACAGTTGTGTAGGACTATTGAGAGTCTTTAAACGTGTGGTGAAATCGCTCTTGGCACGCGGGGTTGTTAACACTGAGGACGTGCCCTCGCATCCTGCGAGTGCCGTCAGTGTTGACGGAGCAACAGAAATGGAGAAACGAGCCTTGTGTCAAGTCAAGTCAATGTTATTTGTGTAGCCCAATATCACAAGGATTAGGACAAGGATTATGTCAAAACTGTTAATTGTCTGCCTCAGTTTCAACCAGGGTGGCGCAGTGGGTAGCACGGTCGCCTCACAGCAAGATGGTCCTGGGTTCGAGCCCCGGGGTAGTCCAACCTTGGTGGGTCATCCCGGGTCGTCCTCTGTGTGGAGTTTGCATGTTCTCCCCGTGTCTGCGTGGGTTTCTTCCGGGGGCTCCGGTTTCCCTCCACAGTCCAAAGACATGTAGGTCAGGTGAATACCAAAATGCCGTACCAAATTGTCCCTAGGTGTGTGTGTGTGTGTGTGTGTGTGTGTGTGTGTGTGTGTGTGTGTGTGTGTGTGTGTGTGTGTGTGTGTGTGTGTGTGTGTGTGTGTGTGTGTGTGATGGCCTGGCGGCCTGTCCAGGGTGTCTCCCCACCTGCCGCCCAGTGGCTGCTGGGATAGGCTCCAGCATCCCCGCGACCCTGAGAGCAGGATAAGCGGTCCAGATAATGCAGGTAATGGATGGATGGATGGAGTTTTAATCAGAATAGATACGGTCCTGATGCTGGGGGGGGCTAGCAGGACTCTCATGTTGAAACATATTCAGCGAGGATTGATAACTTTGGGGGGTCGGGGCAATAAAGTAAAATGTAAAAATGAACTGCACAACCCCTTGAGATAGATCATGCTGTGTTTCCCATAAGCCTCTGGCCTGGTGTGCGTTTGGATTCTTCTAGTTGAGTCGGTAAATTCAAGTCAGGGCGTCTCAGTGAATTGAACGTTTTGGTTGTTTGGATTTTCTGGTACGTCCAGTGTATGAGTCCTAATTCACACGGTCCATTCAGTAGTCCGGGAGAGCGTTCACATGCTCCGTCAACGATGGGCGACTGGCCAGTCATTGACAGTCAACTTGAATACTTTGCGGTGATATTCAGCAAACATACCAAGACATTGTCAGGTTTAACACCTTGTTTATTTTCATTTAACCAGGAAAAGACTCCATCCATCCATCCATTATCTGAACCGCTTACCCTGCTCTCAGGGTCACGGGGTTGCTGGAGCCTATCCCAGCAGCCATTGGGCGGCCGGCGGGGAGACACCCTGGACGGGCCGCCAGGCCATCACAGGGCCTGGGGAAAGGAAGGAAAAGACTCGTTGAGACTAAAAATCTCTTACAAGAGCGTCCTGGCCGAGACGGGCAGCAGCACATTCGACAGGGTTGCAGACATACCAACACGTGATAATTCATGATAGAATAAGAAAATAAATTACAGACTCAAAACATATTCATAAAAGTCGACATCGGGGGTCATACAGGGAGGATGTAAATCAGTCAAAATATCTGCAGCCAGATGCTCCTGCCTCCAAACCGTTGAGACGATTTTTAAACGCATCCCATGAGACCGGCTCCCGAAGATTCGGGTCCTTTTGCAGCTGACTGCGAGCAGAGGGGTGCAGCATACTTACACACCCTTTTTTCCAAATCAGTACGGTCTTCATGGACAGACGGTAAGAATAAGTCCTGGGAGCAGAGACATAACTTGCTTTTCTCAAGGATGTAGCTCCGTAGATAAGATGGAAGCAAACCAAGAATAGCCTTATCAATAAAACAGGCAGACGATGAAGTCTATGGGCGGACAAGGCCGGCCATCCAGCCCAAGGAACCGTGGTGAGTAAGGAATTTAAAATGTGTGATAAACCGCAGCGCTCCACGGTGGACGGTGTCCAGTGAATGTGGGCATTGGGAACTTGCCTGCATGTACATTTAAAACGTTGCGGTAGTCCAGCACGGACATAGAAGTGGCAGCAACAAGCCTCCTTTTGGCCTCGAGGGAAGAGCGAGACTCGTCTCTAAAATAAAAACCCAATTTCAACTTCAGTTTTTTTTCACCAGTTGCTTAATGTGAGGCTTAAAAGACAGAGAGAGATCTTCATCAGTTATGATTCCTAGGTTTCTGTAGTGAGGTCCAAACTCTCAGAAGAGGGGCGACAGATGGGCGGTTCAGTGTAAAACGCTCCGGATGAAGCGGGTGAACGGAAGAGCAAGAAGACGAGCCGACGTTAAGACTTAAAGTGTGTGCAAGATGAGTCTGGTTCAAATACAGGTGTCGTCTCGGTCTTGGGTGCTGGTGTAAGCAAGAGAGCCGTGATTAATGGGTGGAGAACGGGCATGCTCATCCTCCTAGCCATTCTGTTTACGAAACTGGCTCTCGCTGAGCGACAGATCGGGGGGGGGGGGGGCGTTCTTCAAAACTGACCAGATGACCCCTGCCTGCCATCTTATTTGGACATGTGCAAATGGAGTATCCCCCCCCCCAACAAACATTGGAGGGGTGTTTTAAGGTTTTTTTTTGTCCCCCTGGGGTCAAACTCGTGCAGAAGGCCGACGGTCCCCGGACGTTGACGTTCGCTCTAATGTGTCCCCATACTAAAGTTTGTCCATGCTGGTGAAGGAGGCAACTGTATGTAAGAAAGTATTTGAGAAAGGAAAAAATATATATATTGAGCATTAACGTCCCGCCACTGGAAATAGCACCTTTTTGTGGATTTCACAGTTCTGTCAAGTTACTTCTGGAGCAATATCTAAGTGTTTGGTTGTAGACGCACTGTTGAGGTCAGCTCTCACCTTCCCAGTGTTTTCGGTGTAACGGTGGGGAAAGTAGACGGGAAGAGCGAGGGACGGTGTTAGCGGGAATCGGTCCTAAACCGGCGGGGGCCTGGAGTATCTCTGGCTTCAGAAGTGGGTTACTATCTCAACAACCTGATGTGAAACTTAATGATACCGTACAATAAGGCTGCTTGGTCGTGTTAATGTTTCCGTCTCCTAGTGTGGAGCGTCCAAGCCCGGTGGAGCAACCGATGGGGATGGAGGTAGGATGCAAATAAGCTAACCGAGCGCTCAGTCTTTAATGACGGCTCGGCAAACATGTTTAAATTGTGCGGGTTGGTGCTTTAATGAAGAACAGCGTATTGCTCTGCCTGCGAATGGCGTTCTAACGAATGAGTCATATACGTTTAATTTAAATATTGTCACGTCCAGCTCATCTTAGCACCTTCCTCAGTCTTCGTTGGGAGTCACTTTTTTTTCCTTTTTCTTTACCCATGAATGAATTGGTTATTAATGTCCCTGCCCCCACCCCACCCCACCCCACCACACACACACACACACACACACATTTCTCCTCGGCTCCTCAGAGTACTTAGGAGGAGGTGCTCTCTCTGCATCTCTCACCAGAGCTCAGCTGTCTAACCGACACAAGGGACCGGCACTGCCACTCGTTCGCTTCTCCTGCTGCAGTTGCTCGGAGGAAGGGTCACGGAGAGACCGGGGAAAAGGGAAGAGATCTGCTCAGTTTCAGAGGTAAAGTCAGTTAACAAGAAATACAGAATTTCTGCACCGGGCCAACTTCAGGGGTAAGAGTTATGGACATTTTAATAACCTTTGAATGCCTTTCCTTTCTCTCTTTCAGCCGCCGCTTGATGCTCTTGGGATTTATATCGTTTGAAATCGACACACCTTGAAAATCTACGCAGGATGCCCTGGACCAGACCTCAAGTGGAGCTTCATCCTGGGGGCCCAGAGGTTATGGACCACTACGGGATAGATGACCACCACTATGAGGGCTCTCTGTTCCCCACCTCCACCCTCATCCCTGTCACTGTGATCTGCATCCTGATCTTCATCGTCGGGGTCACCGGCAACACCATGACCATCCTCATCATCCAGCACTTTAAAGACATGAAGACCACGACCAACCTCTACCTGTCCAGCATGGCCGTGTCTGACCTTCTCATCTTCCTCTGCTTGCCCTTTGACCTCTACCGCCTCTGGAAGTATGTTCCCTGGGTGTTTGGGGAGGTGGTGTGTCGCTTCTATCACTACATCAACGAGGGCTGCACTTATGCCACCATTCTTCACATAACTGCCCTGAGCATAGAGCGCTACCTGGCTATCAGCTTCCCTCTCAGGGCCAAGGTGGTGGTGACCAAGCGAAGGGTCCAGTACATCATCTTCGCCCTGTGGATATTTGCGCTGGTGTCTGCCGTGCCCACGCTTTTCCTGGTCGGGGTGGAGTACGACAACGACACAGACCACAACACCGGGCAGTGCAAACACACCAACTATGCCATCAGCTCAGGACAGCTTCACATCATGCTCTGGGTGTCCACCACTTACTTCTTCTGCCCCATGTTCTGCCTCATTTTCCTCTATGGCTCCATCGGGTGTAAGCTGTGGAAAAGCAGGAATGACTTGCAAGGCCGCTGCGCGATGGCCCGCGAAAGGTCCCACAGACAAACCGTCAAGATCCTGGGTGAGCGAATTTGTCAATGAGAATAACACATCTCCAACTCACGGTGCTCTTGTCACACTGATCTAAAAAGTAAAAACAAAACGTGGCATATTGTGTGCATCTACAGTCACAGCCCTGCCCTGTGAAACTTTAGTTTATATGATTGAACATCCTCTACCAGAGGATATATTCCCACACGCAGGATTGTACAGCTGGCCAAACGTCTGTTTAATGTCTCAAAAAATGGTGTTTTGAATTTTTAAACGTAATTGTTACTTAAAATACCTCGCAAGCTGCATAACCCTCACACATCAAAATCCTACTTGGCCTCTTGAAGCCAGAAACCAAAGAGAAGAATTCAGGTTCAGAGGTGACGGCACTGTTTAAAAGCTAAAAGTCATTTGTTTGTTGAAGCTTAAACAAACAGTCCATGGGTCCACTGAGCCAGACATCCATTCATTGCCAAGAGAACACAGCCAGGTTGACCATCTTGAGTTGGTTATTGATAAGAACTTTGAATTTCTGGCTTTTCTAGATTTGGGAGAGAGAGAGAGCTGCGTGCATTTATAAATGCGTTTTCGGCGAGCTTAAATTTTAGCAAGCAAATATTGAACTTTTTAGTATTTCCTTTCACTCATCCTCGGTCCAATCTAAATCAGACACCACGGTTGTGTACGTCTATAGAGCGCCGTGTTGCTTGTGTCCTACAGCGGTTCGAAAGAAGACAATGACATTATTAGCAGTGATCTAAGCAAATTGGTGATTCTATTTTGTCTGAGGCTAATGATGTCTTCCCAAAGTACATGCTGATTCGCGTAATTTGACGCTCTGGCACGCTGTGCGGGAAACCCTGTTTTACAATAAAAGAAAAAAGCCAGGTCAATTAGTCTTGTCCAAATATTTGATCATAATTCATCCATTATGATATCAATGATGCTCATTAGCAGAGCGCACACAGCACAGAGCTCATGTTGTCAGGGTGGCTTTCTTTTGTATCCGCACTTGTTACAGCCTAAATTGAATTGTCATCAGATGCCTCCATAAATCAACCTTAATTGAAATTTGCATGCTACTGTGGTCCTGGCCTGCTTTTTACTCTAGTGTTGCTACACCTCTCAAGAGTCCCTCAATCACTGCCATCCCCTTAGTGCTAGATAATATCAACTGCTGCATATTAAGCTGTCTGCTTGTTCTGTGAATCCTAAAAGTTAGCCCCCAGTTCATTGATAGGCATAACGCATATCAACAAAAGCCATTTGGGCTGAGGCAGGCTTTGTGATGCCCCCCCCCCATTGTTGTAAATACTCAAATCTAGATCTCTACCCTTTACAGTTGCACCTTTCCTCATTCCAACGTCACCGTCCCCCTTTCTTTTTTGCTCCTAGTGGTGGTGGTGTTGGCATTTGTCATCTGCTGGCTTCCTTACCACATTGGCAGGAACCTGTTTGCCCAGGTGGACGACTACGACACGGCCAAGCTGAGCCAGGTCTTCAACGTGGCCTCCATGGTGCTGTGTTACCTCAGCGCCTCCATCAACCCCGTCCTCTACAACCTCATGTCTCGCAAATACAGAGCTGCCGCCAAGCGTCTCTTCATGCTTCGCCACGGACCCAGGAAAGCCCACCGCGGCCAAAGACAGCTCTGTGTGATAGACGACATCACCACCCTCAACGAGACCCTCACCGGGGTGTGAGGGAGGCCTTCCCATACCACTGTCAAGAGGCTGATTTGACTTTACTGTGAGGGGGGGTGGGGGAGGTGGGGTGGGGGGTGAGGGGTTTGTGGTCTTCATTAGGGACACGAGGGGCAGCTATTGTGATAACAGAAGTGGCATGTTTTCAAGTCACCGACAGTTGATGGAGGAATTCCTCTCTTGTGACTAGGGCTGAGAGCTGCGCTGCAGTTCAGTGAAAATGAAGTGTTGATTTTTGTTTTTGTACTTCGCAGCGGCATTTTCTTGTTTACCTTGACTGGATCAGTATTTCTATGTGCGCTTATCATCGTTCATAAGTCATCAGTAGGTCGTCGTCTGTGAAACATGAATTATATTGTAGCGAATTCGGGGGACAACGCAACCACAGGAACTGCCGCGGCCGGGAAGCGAACCCGTATCGCCCGCACCGCGGGAGGCATCGCTAACCGCTCGACTAAAGGGTCAGACCAGCCAGCCAGCGGCCAGCGTGTCTTCTTATCCATGCACGTTACAATACATTTTTTTGTTGTTGACCGGAAACGAAACATCAGTCCCTTTGCGGCGTTTCCTGCGCTAAGCTTTGACATCAGGAGAAAAGGTTTTACCCTCGTATCGCTTTACTTTCCCCCACGCTGCAGCGCCGTACGCCCCGATACTGCTAACGCCCCGTTTACACGGAACCCGGGGGGCGGCGCACGGCAGCTGGCAAAGCGGAAACGGAAGACCCACAAACCGCGCGAGGGACCGGCAGGACGGTAAAAAAAAAACTACATGGGTTGCTATGGTGATGTATCGTTTGCAGAAAAAAAATTAAATTGTACAAACATGCTTTCATGTTTTGCCTTTGTTTTATTTAATTATATACAGCAATTCTGTCAATTCATATACCTATTAAATTAAACCGCAATCTTTTCAGTTTTGTGGTGTGCTACGTAACATCCGGTTGTAAATTTCGTCCCAGACGACGAGAAAAGAGTTTGGCGTCGGCGGTCGGCAGGGCTGTAATAGTGACTATACTGACGTGACAATGACGCCGGTGTCTTCTGATTCCGCCATACTGCCCTCATCCATAATAATGACTTCCGGGTTACCGTCCGCCGTTTACCGGGTTCCATGTTAATGTAGCGCACAGTCAATTGCGTGCGGAAATGTGTTTTTCATGCTTCGTGGGGTTGCTTGTCTAACACATACAATATTAAACAGCTTTCATCATGACCATTAGTCAGCGCCTATTACCGAGTGATCCCTCTTCCAAAAGGCAACTTAATGTGCTGCATTTGAAACAATGACGTATAATGCTCAATTGTAACGAAAAACCATTGTTGCGAATACCTGTTGTCTGGTTAGCATCGGCTGTCATGTGTGTTAGTCATTCCCATTCATAAATGATGAAACTTGTCCTTTCTTTTTTGATTTCCCCCCGTTTTTCTCTCCAGTTGGATGCGTCTGCCTTCTCACATGCATGGGTAGGACGCTCGCCATCTTTCCAGTAAATGTAACATAAACTTGATAAGAGGAGATAAATATGAAAATGGAATAATTGTTGCCTGTGCACGCTGATATAATACATGGACCACCTGAGCCCTGAGGTTTGGGGGCTGTGTACGTGCTGCCACCAGATGTAATCGGGCCCTGCTATTACATTATCCGGCCTCTGAGGTAGATTTACACTGGCAGGTAGTGTACCCACATCACCATATTCAAAGTAATGGCTGCTCTAAGTGCATTTAAGAGAGGGGGAAAAACAGATTGCCGTTGTCAACTGAGGCAGAGTTATTGCTGTTACTGCGCTCACTGGCACAACCCCAACACCCTCGGAGAATCCTTCTTTAGTGTTTCATTTTGCATTTGAAGTGATCCATTTGGTTCCACATGCACGTGTGCCAGTAAAGGTAACGTTCAGACTGGATAGTCTCGATCCTGGGAATCTGTAAAACCAAGACGGTTGCCTTCCCGGGTCATGTCTACATATTGCTCTTTGAGAAAACGGTCGTTCTTCAGCATGATTCAATGGGATTCGGTGTGCGCACACAGTAATGAGTTACCCTGGTCTGACTCACCCCCGTGCCACTATTTCATCAAACCATTAATCTCTGCCAGAGCAGCTTTTAGCGTCAGTCTGTGAAACGTTAGACCCCCTCAGACCATTCTGCCATCACCTAAGGAAAGATCAACAACCAGCACAGCTCCACTCTTGGTTATTTTCTTAACTGATCATGAAAAGAGTGGCAAGAAAGGCCTTGTCAAGCAGTGTCATCTGCTCCCAGGGGCCTCCGCCACGTCACTTCAAGTCATGCAAGTATTGCAAATATACACAATGCTTGTTTTGATACTGCAGTCTAGTCTACTCCTATCACTCTATCAATGCTCTTGTCACAAACATTTTACATCTCTTATGCTTTCATAACGATTATACACTATATAGACTAGTTGCTTTAATTTGCTAAAAAAATTGTTTAAATCCAAAGTATTGCCTCATCATTCTATATGTATCAGTTTTTGCAAATTTTTTGCAATTTACAAAAGATAGAATGAGCGCGAAGAAGTAGACATGTTTGTCTCGTTTCGATGACTTGGGTTTCTATTGTATCGGTAAAACATGTCAGCCTTCCTGAAGGTAAAAGTCAGTGGACTTTGGCTGTGATTACTAGACCATAGGAAACAGAGTGGTGTAGAAAAAAAATATCCTGTAGTGGCAATCATTACTTACATTTTTACATACCAGCGGCATGGTGGTGCAGTGGTTAGCACGGTCGCCTCACAGCAAGAAGGTCCTGGGTTCGAGCTCCGGGGTAGTCCAACCTTGGGTGTCGTCTTGGGTCGTCCTCTGTGTGGAGTTTGCATGTTCTCCCCATGTCTGCGTGGGTTTCCTCCGGGGGCTCCGGTTTCCTCCCACAGGCCAAAGACATGTAGGTCAGGGGAATCAGCCGTACTAAATTGTCCCTAGGTATGAATGGGTGTGTGTGTGTGTGTGTGTGTGTGTGTGTGTGTGTGTGTGTGTGTGTGTGTGTGTGTGTGTGTGTGTGTGTGTGTGTGTGATGGCCTGGCGGGCTGTCCAGGGTGTCTCCTGTCTGCTGCTTAATGACTGCTGGAATCCCAAATAGCAAAGTTGCTGTGGCCCGGCCAAAAAAGGCCCACATTTGATTTGGCATATTTGAGCCGTATTTGCTATTATACATGTGGGCTACTTCAGGCTCACATCCATTTTGTCAGGGGCAGAAGAAGGCCATCAGTGCCGCATCATTGCCTGAAGTGGCCCACATTTGGATGCTATCTGGGATAGGATCCAGCATCCCTGCGACCCTGAGAGCAGGGTAAGCGGTTCAGATAATGGATGGAGGATTCACGAAACCCTATTTGAATTATGCTTTACACTTAAATTCCTCTCCAAAGCAGGCATCCTGCTGTGATATTCACAGTGAGTCTCCTTTTGCAGGGAGATAGATGTGTTTTGGAACAGCTATCCCCACCAATCCTCATGTTACATCAATTAAGTCAATTTGTCTTTCCACCAGAAGGGGGCGCCAACGTATATCGCTGTCAGAGGAGCCCTGAATTTCATGAGCTGAAAATCCACAGGTCCTGAGCCCTCGATATGTTGACTTTCCACCATGTATTTGAGCACATTCAGCTGGATGAAAGCATCACAGCCATCTTCCCTGGGACTCAGCTGCTCTTTGTCTCCTCGAGTCTCAGAGTTCTCCATCAGCCTCTCCATCTTTCTGGAGTTATCCACAACACTCACCGTTCTCTCTCCTGCTTTGGGGGAGCCGACGTCTAGCTCCCTCCATGCGTTTGGCCACAGGAAGCTGTGCTGAAATGGATGTTTTTCTGTCATCCAGAGGCACTCGAGGGTCTGGAGCGAGCGGCTGTGTTTGGATGTGGAGCGATGTCACTGGATCCCATCACACCCCTCGTCCAGGGCGCCCTCCCTCTGGCCTCTTGTGCCATTTTCTCCCCCTCACGTCTTTCCCACCGCTGACAGAGGTCAAAAGCTGAGGCCACCATCCTATTATGTGTACTTTAAAGAGGGCGAGGTGTTGCCGTGGCAGCGTTATGGGAATCATGCTACGCAAACTGATGACAAGATTTGTGACAACACTAATTCTTTGGGACTTTTGGGTTTTTTGATCATCACCGCCCGCTGACGGTAAGACAAAAATGCGGATGAATGAAACGAAAGCCACTTTATTTGACGTTGTGTTCTCTGCATCTAACTCCTCCTGTTGTATAGGAGCAGCGGGCAGCTGCAGCACCCGGGGACCAACTCCAGTTCTTCTCTCCATTGCCTTGCTCAGGGGCACAGGCAGGGATGTTAACCCTAACATGCATGCCTTTCTGAAGGCGGGAGGAAACCGGAGCACCCGGAGAAAACCCACACAAACACGGGGAGAACGTGCGAACTCCACACCGAACGGACTTGGGACGGCCTGGGCTTCGAACCCAGGACCTTCTTGCTGTGGGGCAACAGTGTTAACCGCTGGGCCGCCGTGCCGCTGATTCTTTACCTTTACCCAGCCATTCTACTTCCTGTTGGGCACCGCCCTCAGTAATATACTCATCAGTTGTCTTTGCTGAATTATATAGCATCCCTGTCTTTTCATAGCCTTATTGGTATCTACTTTGCACTTGTGAAGTATTCGCCTGGCAGCAGTACTGATGAAAAGTGAAGGAGGAGAAATTATAGATGCTGTTTTCTTTAAGACAGCTATGTGCAGGACCAGGCTAAACTCGTGCTTGGGAAACCAAGTCACAAGTTGCTGCTGACTACTGGACTGGTAAACCACGTAGGCTGCTAATGAAAACTACTGTCTTTGTTTGCTGACTATTTAAAGGCTCAGCACTGTGCGCTCCCTGAAGATGGACCTCCAGTCTGGAGGAGAGGTTATCTAGACTGAGGTTCAGCTCACCAGAATCGAAGGTATATGTTAGTTAAGTAACGTGTCCTCATTCTTGACTCTTAACATTGTGGGGTTGATATGTCTGTGGGGACAATTCAGGGCTATTCCTTGAAGGCCGTCCATCCATCCCTCCATCCATCCATCTATCCGTACATCCATCCATCCATCCATCCATCCGTCCATCTATCCCTACATCCATCCATCCATCCATCCATCCATCTATCCATCCAACCGTCCGGCTATCCATCCATCCATCCATCCGTCCGTCCATCCATCCATCCATCCAACTGCCAGTCCATCCATTCATCTATTCCTACATCCATCCAACCATCCATCCATCTGTCCATCCATCCATCCAACAGTAAGTCCATCCCTCCATCCATCCCTCCATCCATCTGTCCATCCATCTATCCATCCAACCGTCCAGCCATCCATCCATCCATCCATCCAACTGTCAGTCCATCCATTCATCTATTCCTACATCCATCCATCCATCCATTCCATCCGTCCATCTATCCCTACATCCATCCATCCATCCATCCATCCATCCATCCATACATACATACATACTTAACTAAAATAAAATAAACTAAAGTAAAACTTGTTTTATTTGCCAATATCATTTCAAGCCATCTTTTAAGATGTTTTTAATCCTATCTGCTGTTTATTTTTGTTATCACATGATATACAAATAAACTTTATTAGTAGCTGTACTATTACTAGTATTAGTATTAGTATTAGTATTAGTATTAGTATTACATCAAGCTGAACTGAAACCAAATGAACTAAAACAACATTAAAAAAAAGAACATCAGATGTGACTTTCTTCATCCTGTCTGGTCATTCCTGGGTCACATAGTCCCCACACCACCCTAACCCTCACGCTTCTTAGTACAGGTGGCAGTGGTTCCCAACCCAGTCCTCAAGGACCCCCATCCTGCAGGTTTTCATTGTAACCCTGCACAGGTAGCCCTGCTTGTACTTACTCAACCAATCATCTCACAGCACTTCATTATGCAAGGTGTGCAACAGCTGACATAAGTCATTGCTGATTGGTTGAATAACTACAAACAGGTCCCTGTTCAGGGCTGCAAAGACAATCTGCAGACTAGGGGGGCCTCGAGGACTGGGTTGGGAAACGCTGGATCAGAACAAAATCTGCTACAGCATTCATGTTTAAACCAGCCACGTTCAGGGCGGTCAGCTGGTAAAATACCGAAGGGTCCCTCCTCCGGTGCAGGAGGATGTGACATGAGGCCTCCACGGCGCGCGTGCTCTGCGCGTAGGCATCCTGCTGGGCCACAGTTCGAGTCCCCTGCAGGACGTGTACCTAACCCTCGTGACGCAACCCACGGTTATTACGTTTCCGCTTAAACCAAGCAAACCAAAGAAGAAGAAGACCCCCCTCCCCTCCCGCCGCCGCTGATTGTTTAATTGACCGGTTCACTATCTGGATGACCGTCCCGGCTGCCCAACCCAAACAGACCGCGTGAAGCAGCGTGGCCGGCGGCGCAGCGGCGCAGGCGCGTAGCTGGTGGCCGCCCCGCGTCTTCAAACGGTCACAGGGTCGAAGTCGGACACGCGTGGAGCCGAAGAGGATCCATTTACCCTCCTGCGCGAAGGCACGCGTGGATGTTTAAACACGCCGCGCAAACCACTTAGTTCTGCCGGGCCGGTCTGAGCCGGAGCCGGAGCCGGACGCTCCGCCGGACCGCAAGAACACGTCTCACACGCCCCACACTGAGGGAACCGCGGCTCCGGGAGACATAGAGTACAGGCAATACAACCTCCCTCTCTCCCCCCCCTCTCTCCCTCTCCCTCTCTCCCTCTCCCCCTCTCTCTCTCGCTCTCTCTCTCTCTCTCTCTCGCTCTCCCTCTCTCTATCCCTCCCTCTCCCCCCCTCTCTCTCTCCCTCTCTCCCTCTCGCTCTTTCTCTCGCTCTCTCTCGCTCTCCCCCCCCCCTCTCTCGCTCTCTCTCTCCCTCTCTCCCTCTCGCCCTCCCTCTCCCTCTCTCTCGCTCTCCCTCTCTCCCTCTCGCTCTCTCTCTCGCTCTCTCTCGCTCTACTCCCCCCACCCCCTTCCCTGTACTCGAAGCGTGTGCTCCGCTCCTCGCTGAGCGTGACATGGCTCCAGATATAAACACAGACCTCCCCTTTCGTGGGAGTTCACCCGCGAGTCGTCTCGTACTCCCCTCCTCACCCTCACACAGAGAGAAGCGACTCGGCTGGAGGAGCGGTGCGCCAAAAGCAGCGGGAGAGGTGCTGAGGCAAACACTCAGGATGGAGGTAACGGCTCTACTTTTTCCCTCCCTCCCCCCCTCCCCCTTTCTTTCTCGACCTTATCCTCTTCATGATCTAGTAGGCTGCTTCAAACTATGTGCTCGGGACGTTTCCAACTGTTTTGCATAACAATGCGCGGGTCACTGCGACTAGCTGGCGTGCTCCTGCAGCCCAGAGGAGCTCCCTCCGGGAGAAGGAGCTCCCCCCGGGAGAAGGAGCTCCCCCCGGGAGAAGGAGCTCCCCCCGGGAGAAGGAGCTCCCTCCGGGAGAAGGAGCTCCCCCCGGGAGAAGGAGCTCTCCTACGCCACCCTTCACGGTGTCATATCCCCCTGGAAAGCTCCGGAGCATCATGGCAAGGCGTGTTTGGGTCCGGGCTTGCCCAGCAGGCACGGCTGTAGACAGCGTGGGTATACTTTATAGGGGCAGTTTGCGCCAAAAACAGCAACAGCAGAACCCCCACAGCACGAGAGGCAGGAAATGGGGCTGACAGAACATCTGTCACAGGCCACTTGTGGTCGGGCTGCTTTGCCGTGATAAGAGTCAACTCCACCACCCGTTTCTGCCTCGACCCTGTATTAGGAAGTAGTTTTCCCACGGCACCTGAGGAGATCTCTTTCCGAAGCCCACTTGTGACTCCTTGTCCGTCCACTGTCCACTCCTTCACTGATCTATTCGAGGCGTTGAGTCTTGCCCTTCTTGTCCCTCTGACTTGTACATCTTGCCGAGCGCAGGGAAGGACACGGTTTCCTGCCAGAAGTGTGTATCCCATGTCTTCACACACATCTGTTTCCACTGCGGAGCTCTCGGGCAGGTCCGTGGCCTGCTCCCAGCATAACGTAGCTTGCCCTCAGACTTCCCAGCGTCGCTCCCAAGTGTTTGATGTCATGCGGCGGAGCAGGAGCAACGCCCTTCTCCCTGCGGCCTCGTATCAGGCGAACGAGGGAGCACCGACACGCCACGCCGCCGGGCTGCTCGTCCACAGCGTACGGGGCCCTTATGGAAGGGCCAGGCTGCAGCGTCCCACGCTTCATATTCTGGGCCTGGGGTTTCTAGCTTATTACTGGGTAGCATGGAGGTTCAGCTCGGGCTGCTGACCCGGTTGGGGTAGAGACGAAGAAGAAGAAGAAGAAACTAGAAATATGACCAAGAAAACAGCCGCTTTGCTGTAAAGACTCCCTTTTTTGTTGCGGCTCATTTACAGGTTCAGTAAGGTTGTAGGATCTAAAATGGGCCTTTTACGGGTCAGCGTGGCAGGGTGGGGTGTGGACCAGCTGGTCTTGGTTTGGTCTAACTGACTCGGGACAGATAAACTGGCTCCACACCCCGAGAGAAGAGGCCGGGTTGAACAGACTCTTAATGAGAGTAACTCGTGTGTCGTGCTTTTATGTGGGTTTGAACTCTGGTGTTTTTAAAGCATGTTTTTTTTTAACGAATGGGCTGGTGTGTCCTCATCTACCATCTCTGTCCATGTCCCTGTGCCGGGGGACCCGGGTTGTGGTGGCAGCCTGTTGCCACAGACACCAGAAGTCAGTCTCACGCTGATGTTCGATGGGACAGCTCCAGGATGTCCATCTTGTCCCAGATGAATCCAAACGCCGAGAGAGATTTGTTCACGTTCACGGGTATCTATGTGTACGCCCTACATGAGGACTATACATACGCCCTACATGAGGACTATACATACGCCCTACATGACGACTATGCATACGCCCTACATGACGACTATGCATACGCCCTACATGACGACTATGCATACGCCCTACATGAGGACTATGCATACGCCCTACATGAGGACTATGCATACGCCCTACATGAGGACTATACATACGCCCTACATGAGGACTATGTGTACGCCCTACATGAGGACTATACATACGCCCTACATGAGGACTATACATACGCCCTACATGAGGACTATACATACGCCCTACATGAGGACTATACATACGCCCTACATGAGGACTATACATACGCCCTACATGAGGACTATGCATACGCCCTACATGACGACTATGCATACGCCCTACATGACGACTATGCATACGCCCTACATGAGGACTATGCATACGCCCTACATGAGGACTATACATACGCCCTACACGAGGACTATACATACGCCCTACACGAGGACTATACATACGCCCTACATGAGGACTATACATACGCCCTACATGAGGACTATGTGTACGCCCTACATGAGGACTATACATACGCCCTACATGAGGACTATACATACGCCCTACATGAGGACTATACATACGCCCTACATGAGGACTATACATACGCCCTACATGACGACTATGCATACGCCCTACATGACGACTATGCATACGCCCTACATGAGGACTATGCATACGCCCTACATGAGGACTATACATACGCCCTACATGACGACTATGCATACGCCCTACATGAGGACTATGCATACGCCCTACACGAGGACTATACATACGCCCTACATGACGACTATGCATACGCCCTACATGAGGACTAGACATACGCCCTACATGACGACTATGCATACGCCCTACATGAGGACTATACATACGCCCTACATGAGGACTATGCATACGCCCTACATGAGGACTATGCATACGCCCTACATGAGGACTATACATACGCCCTACATGAGGACTATGCATACGCCCTACATGAGGACTATACATACGCCCTACATGAGGACTATACATACGCCCTACATGAGGACTATACATACGCCCTACATGAGGACTATACATACGCCCTACATGAGGACTATGCATACGCCCTACATGACGACTATGCATACGCCCTACATGACGACTATGCATACGCCCTACATGAGGACTATGCATACGCCCTACATGAGGACTATACATACGCCCTACACGAGGACTATACATACGCCCTACATGACGACTATGCATACGCCCTACATGAGGACTATACATACGCCCTACATGACGACTATGCATACGCCCTACATGAGGACTATGCATACGCCCTACATGAGGACTATACATACGCCCTACATGAGGACTATGCATACGCCCTACATGAGGACTATACATACGCCCTACATGACGACTATGCATACGCCCTACATGAGGACTATGCATACGCCCTACATGAGGACTATACATACGCCCTACACGAGGACTATACATACGCCCTACATGAGGACTATGCATATGCCCTACATGAGGACTATACATACGCCCTACATGAGGACTATGCATACGCCCTACATGAGGACTATACATACGCCCTACATGAGGACTATACATACGCCCTACACGAGGACTATGCATATGCCCTACATGAGGACTATACATACGCCCTACACGAGGACTATACATACGCCCTACATGAGGACTATGCATACGCCCTACATGAGGACTATACATACGCCCTACATGAGGACTATACATACGCCCTACACGAGGACTATGCATATGCCCTACATGAGGACTATACATACGCCCTACACGAGGACTATACATACGCCCTACATGAGGACTATGCATACGCCCTACATGAGGACTATACATACGCCCTACATGAGGACTATACATACGCCCTACACGAGGACTATACATACGCCCTACATGAGGACTATACATACGCCCTACATGAGGACTATGCATACGCCCTACATGAGGACTATACATACGCCCTACATGAGGACTATACATACGCCCTACACGAGGACTATACATACGCCCTACATGAGGACTATACATACGCCCTACATGAGGACTATGCATACGCCCTACATGAGGACTATACATACGCCCTACATGAGGACTATGCATACGCCCTACACGAGGACTATGCATATGCCCTACACGAGGACTAAAACATGCAAAGTCTCACATTCTGTGGGCATCACTAGAGCGCCTCCGGACACAATAAGTTGGTAAACTGGAAATCTTGGTGCGTCTGGTTTTAGTGTGTGTGCATGTGTGCGGTTTGTGTGTTTGCATGTGTGTATGTGCGTGTTTGTGTGTGTGTGCACCTGAACGTGTGTTTGTGTGCTTGTATGTATTGTACATATATGCATGATGCATGTGAGAGAGAGAGAGCGGTAGAGAAAGATATACAGATCATATACTGTATTGTGTGTGTGTGTGTGTGTGTGTGAGAGAGAGAGAGAGAGAGAGAGAGAGAGAGAGAGAGAGAGGGGAGACCAACAAGAGGGGAAGTGTGTGTGTGTGTGTGTGTGTGTGTGTGTGTGTGTGTGTGTGTGTGTGAGAGAGACAGAGAGAGGGGGGGGGGAGACCAACAAGAGGGGAAGTGTGTGTGTGTGTGTGTGTGTGTGTGTGTGTGTGTGAGAGAGAGAGAGGGGGGGGGAGACCAACAAGAGGGGAAGTGTGTGTGTGTGTGTGTGTGTGTGTGAGAGAGAGAGAGAGGGGGGGAGACCAACATGAGGGGAAGTGTGTGTGTGTGTGTGTGTGTGTGTGAGAGAGAGAGAGGGGGGGGGAGACCAACATGAGGGGAAGTGTGTGTGTGTGTGTGTGTGTGTGTGAGAGAGAGAGAGAGAGAGAGAGGGAGAGAGAGAGAGAGAGAGGGGAGACCAACAAGAGGGGAAGTGTGTGTGTGTGTGTGTGTGTGTGTGTGAGAGAGAGAGAGAGAGAGGGGGAGAGAGAGAGAGAGAGAGGGGAGACCAACAAGAGGGGAAGTGTGTGTGTGTGTGTGTGTGTGTGTGTGTGTGTGTGGTGGTTAGTCTTTGGGGGGAATAAAAGAGAAGAAAAGAGGCAGCATGTTTAAAAGCACTCTGCAGCCAGAGGTCTGAGTGTATGTGATTGCTTGCCAACCATATGGCCTGCACATTTATTATGTAATCCATAGTGCAGCGAGGAAAGTCATCACACGAGGGCTTTCCTCGCTGCACTGCCCCCAGTGGTGGGTTTAGTTTGTCTACAGCAACTCTGAAACTGTTAACAATTCACATTTTCTTCTTCCTCCTCTCCCTCTTTTTACTATTATGGCATTATTATTATCATTAGTAGTAGTATTGGTAGTAGTATTGGTAGTAGTGGTGGTGGTGGTGGTGGTGGTGTTGTCATCCTAGTGGCTGTTGTTTTTGTTATTGCGTATGACAATAATCGTGTTACTTCACATGAAGGAGAGCCAAATGTGACTGCTTCTGTGCAGTATGATCTCCTCCAGCCCTCCATCTCACCGTGAAATACAGGGCACGGATATCCTGCGCTTCCTGCGCCGATAATACGAAAGCCTGTCAAAAGAAAACCTTGGCAGGGGTAAATAACGGTCGGAGGTGTGGGCCAAGGCCTAATTTAAGCTGTGATTGTTTCGCTGAAGGAAGAATTGAAGTCTGACCTCCGCTCCAGGCGGTCACCGTGCTGACCACGAAGCACAGGATCAGTGTGGTGGAAAGCATCAGTACCAAATGAAAGCCTAACTCGTCTATACAACTGTGTAGTACTCTAAACTGTGGTGCTGTGTTATGTTCTCTGTTCAAGACAGAAAAATAACTGGGCTTTTGGTGCACTTAGGTCTTCATCACTCTGCATGCTGATTAGAGAACATTTTGCTGTTGTGATGCCTGGGTCTGACAGCTTTTCACTGAGTTACAGCAGCAAAATGGCACCGGACTTTTTTTGGGGGGGGTATTTCCCCCCCCTTTTTCTCCCCAGTTGTATCTGGCTAATTACCCCACTCTTCCGAGCCGTCCCGGTTGCTGCTCTCCACCTCCTCTGCCGATCCGGGGAGGGCTGCGGACTACCACATGCCTCCTCCGATACATGTGGAGTCGCCAGCCACTTCTTTTCACCTGACAGTGAGCAGTTTCACCAGGGGGACGTAGCACGTGGAAGGATCACGCTATTCCCCCCCCCCCGAGTTCCCCCCTCCTCCCCTGAACAGGCGCCCTGACCGAGCAGAGGAGGCGCTAGTGCAGCGACCAGGACACGTACCCACGTCAAGCTTCCCACCCGCCCCTATTGTGTCTGTAGGGACGCCCAACCAAGCTGGAGGTAACACGGGGATTCGAACCGGCGATCCCCTTGTTGGTAGGCAATGGAATAGGATGATTTTAGGATGATATTAGATTAGATATTAGGACATTAGATAATATTAATAATCCGGACGCTGTTATGGCACCAGACTTATGTATCATAGTAAGCACTGTGAGATACCTGATCAACACATGCTTGGACTCAGACAGGACATGTCGGATGTCGAGACACATCACGCACAGCCAGACCCCTCACACCTGCCCTGCACATTATTCTTGCGTATTTTAAGAAAGTGTTTTATATCCTCTTTCATCTGTGATCTATCTTCTATGTAAATCAATCATTTAAACATTGCAGTAGCTGCAAATATGAGAGGAAAACCCGTTGTGCTTACGTCAGTCTGCCTTGGTTTTTCAAGAAATTCAGATTCAACAGATCACAAGAAAACATTTAAACACAGACAAAATGCTGTCGGGCAAAATATAAACTTTAAAGAGTAAATTCATTGATTAATTCCACCTAAACTGGGAATAGTTCAGATTGAAAAGAGACCAAGGCACAGATTAACCAGAAATGATCCTGTACCCCCGTGGCCTTTGAGAGAACATTTGTGTCCTTGTTCTCTTGCTCGCTAAAGGGTGGTGAAGCCCCCCCCAGTCTCAGCTCATCTCCGCCCATCCTACCATTTCAAAGAAAATTGTCCCTCTTTCCAGAAAACTTGGAAAATGACCGGCAGAAGTGCACAGACGGAGGAAAGTGTACGGGGCCACACCCTCTGTGAAAATACCGGGTTGGTGACAACTTTTAAACTCAACACACGGAGACGTACTAAAATACGACAATGCGAAACTTCCGATGACGTTCACCTACTTTTGATTTTCCATCCCACTAAAAGACAGCGGTGACGTAGTGCTTGAAACAACAGCGCTTCAAACACTTATTTGTGGAGTTAGGGCCCCTCAGCCAGACGCCAGTTAAAACCTGTCTGACTCCTGTAAGAGTTGCTTACACCAGGGGAAGACGTGGTGACCCACTTAAGTGTGGCTGTGCTTCTGCCATCAGGGCTGCTGCAAGTGCCTGAACCAGGTCCGGTTCTAGACTACACTGATGGGTGGGTGGGTGGGGGGGCTTGGAGATAGTAAGGAGGGGCTTGGGGTCCCTTACCTTGAGAAAAGAAAACTCGCCCCTTTCATAATAAGTTCTCCTAAGTGACTCTATCTCACTGTGTATGAAAGCTTAATTGATTGATCAGTGCTTACATGTAGGGCTCTATTTTTGTGAAATTAGGTGCAAAGTGCAAATGCAAGCGCGAGTGTGGTGAAAGCGAGCTGGCACACTTTGGCATGTCCGATATACTTTTGGTAATTTGGTGACCGGTGCACAACCCTGGTGCAGCACGGCACAGTGGATGAAGGGGTTGGATTAGGATGAATACAATACAGCTAGGGTGGCCCTGGGGTGAGTTATAACTTGGCCAATCGAACCAGTTCTTCTCTTACCTTTAAATACGCTGCGGCGCAGTATATTGTAATGTCTGTGATGGATGACGAGGGAAGCCCACTAGAACGGCTCCACATTCCTGCTTGATGAACTTGGACACATGAAATCTGGAACTTCTAAATTCTTTCCCCGTACTGCCACCATCTTTTAAATATATACTCCATCCCTATAGATTGTGACCAAACAAAATATACATAATTTGAAGCAGCACACGAGGTCATTATTCAGCCGCCTGGTTGCTGTAGCTCTCCCATTATGCACGAGCCTACTGAGACTGACAGCAGGCACAATAGTCTAGTCTAGAGCCTTACACGGGAGTGGATTTTAACTTCCGTCCCAGATCCCTTGACTATCCCGCTCATGGGATTGATAGTGAATTCTGTGGGAAATCTGTGGGAATCCCATGGAATCGGAGTCAGTTTCCATATGACCCACTACGGCCTGACCAGATGTCAGACTCTAGTGTAGGCAGTTTGTAGTAGTCGATACATCCTATTGGACCAGTGGTGGTGGCTTGTTAAGGGGCGGTCCCTCTTTCAATCAGACTGGTAGGAGGACCCTGCGGGTAGGCCTAGTACATATTACCAGATGACTTGCCACAAGGAAGGCCAGATAATCAATGTTCAATAACAGAAAGGCAGGGGTACCTGGAGGACTGAGCCCTCCTCCTGCTTATTAAAAATTGGGGCATTTAAAGTCATCCCGCCAGAGAGAATTTGCTAGAATTTCAGCCAGGTAATACCCGGGAATTTCTGGGTACATGAAGGGGTTTGAGTGGACAGTGTGAAATTAAGTCGAGAGCTGATCCAAAATATGTCACACCCCTTTTGTGTGTTTATCGGGTTTCCACAGGCTGATGTGTGAATGAAGCTTTTTCTTCCCCCCATGTTGACGTTGTAGGTTGGACTTCCTGATCATCTGGGTGGGCTTAAGCCACCCCCCCCCAAGAACTGGGATTGTCCTGAACTTCCAGTGATAGGATCGGAGAATCCGCTGAAGATCTCTTTGTCCTAAATATATCCATCTCTCCCAGTGCCTCTTAGGCATTGTGAGCAAAATCTGGTGTTACGTCACATTGTGCGATAGAAAGGTAACCCCCCCCCCGTATGTCATCAAACATCAAATTCCAGTGGCGCATTTCCTTTTCTTTTTTCATTTCTTTTTTTGTGAATGATAGAGAAATTAACAAGTTGCTTGTATTATGTAAAAGAAGACTGAAAAATTGATAGAAATCGAAATACCAAGAGGACCCCATCAGACTGACCACCGCTGGCCCGAGGGCCGCACGTTGTGGACCCTTGGTTTAAACCATGCACTGGCTGCGGCCGCAGTTCATGGCCGGCATGTGATGTGATTATCTCCTGAGGGCCAGCTATTTGTGTGCTCCTGTCAGGGTTGAGATCTTCTCAAGTCCCTCACTGAAAGCTGCCTGACAACAGCCTTGGCGCCGCCTTCAAGAGTGCATGGGGCGGCGAGATAGACAGGGTGGGAACGCAGGGAGGACAATGACAGTTTGGGAGGAGGAACCGGCCGCCTCCGAATCAGCGAGTGTAGATTCTGTACTGTTTCTGTCACATTTAAATCCAATGGCTTGTAACGTTTTCTGAGTACAGGACGGGAGCTGACTGGTACCGTCCATGGCCACAGAGACTTTATTTTTACAGTTATCGAGCATTAACTCTGTCCATTAATCTTATGCCACTCGATTTAGAGCAGACGCAGTTTGCTGGAAATGATTTACTCAAGGGCCATATACTGTGACAAAATGTGATTACACAATGATATGGAGGAATTTAGCCCCTTCATTTAACAAGGTCCGGATGGCTCCATGGTTTGGGGCATACCGTACA